>NC_056748.1:477051553-477310947 GCF_019279795.1 Protopterus annectens
TACTTGAATCAATTTCTTGAATGAAGAAATAACACCCCAAACCAGATTTTTGAGCACGCTTTCTTCTTTTAATGTGTAAAGACTTCTTCAGAAAAACAAGGGGAAGTCTTTACACATTAAAAGACGAAAGCGCACTCAAATATCTGGTTTGGGATGTTATTTCTTCGTTCTCAAGAATTGCTTTTTAAAGTTTTTACAATTTTTTTTTAGCTTTTACTGAATAGTAGAAGTAAATGAGTAATGTGTTTTTCACTCTTCTAAGTTGTTTTTACGGTGATCCTTGCATATATATATATATATATATATATATATATATATATATATATATATATATATGTATATATGTATATGTATGTATGTGTATATGTATGTATGTATATATGTATGTATATATGTGTATATATATGTATATCTATGTATGTATATATATATATATATATATATATATATATATGAATGTATTTATATATATATATATATATATATGAATGTATTTATATATATATATATATATATATATATGAATGTATTTATATATATATATATATATATATATATATATAGATATATATTTAAATGCTCGTTTTTAGAGCATTTCTAGTCTTTTGGAAAATCTTTCTTGTTAGGTTAATAGTTAGTTTAGAGTGCGTCAGGCCGACGTTCTTTAGGCCTTTATATTCGCTATTCCTCTTTAAAATTCGCAGTGTATTTGATATTTAGCTTAGTATCGTTGTTTCTTCTGCCTTCCGGTTTACTTCTTTAATATAGATGTATATTATAGTTTCTGGTGTTTTAGATAGTAGATAATTAAATAGCTTATGTTGTTAACTTTCATAGATACGACTTTCTTATCCTTGTTATTGCCTGTTTGTAAGCATGTGATTATTTCAGAAGGCTCGTTTAAGTTACAGGGCCTTTAACCCATTTTAGTTAGAGGGTTACTTCATGTACGTGTCTGGATACATTATGTCAAAACAGAAGGAGCAGAAAGATCAGAAAGTTTAGGGTTTTAAAAGTGCCCCAAACACTCCCAGAAAATGGTGCTAACTGATGGACATTCGAAGTATGTCTGCTGTTTGAAACCATTCCATTTACAGGAGTCCTGTTCAATTTGTAATGCTTTTAGTTCCAGTGTCCTCTAAGAAAGGAAAAATAAGTTGATTGTGATGGGTATGATGAAACCTTCCTTTCAAGAAGCTCAAGAAAAAGATCAAAGTCCTAAATCTACTTCTGCTGGTGAAAAAAGTTCAAAGAGGTCTTCTTCCTCTACTTCAAGCATTTCAGTCATCCACTAAACTTCCTAGGATGTCTCTGACAGACACTCATAAATCTGACTCGACAAAACCTGCTGCCTCGGCTCCACCCTTATTGGAACCGAGAGCATTTCAAGTTCGGAACTGATCCCCGGTATTGGAGCCTATATCTCCGACTCTCAGATCTCCCATAATACAGTCTACAGTATCGGTGCCATCCTCTCGATCCTCCAGAAGCCTGTCAGATGATGATGTGGATTGTATGGTGCAGAGATTGCTTAGGACACCAGCGCTTGCCAGACTTTTATCAGATCTGACTCTAATAAGTTCATTATCGACTGCAACCATTCCCCTGACTTCGTTTCTCTTCCGACCCCAGAGGTGGGTTTGGAGCTGGAGTACTTGGAACTCGTACTGGTGGAACCATTGGACCTGAGAACCGTTTCGGCTTCTTCGCTGCTGACCTCTGACTACCTCGGTACTGTCGGAGATGTCTAGGAGCTGACACTCGCCGGTTTGGGAGGAGGACAGTCGAACTGAAGCTTTTTCAGTTCCGAACTTGCCTCTCGGGACCTTGGCTCAGGTGAGCTCAGCTTTGGAGCCAGCCCCAGTGGTCCCAGGAGCATCGCCCAACTCCTTGGAGCTAGTAGTTTTCTCGGACCATGGGGGGGGGGCCTTCGCAGGCATGAGGAGAGCGCTGTGTCCATAGACATCCTCACTACCAGATCCAACCTTTCCACTCCCAAAAGCTCTGGTGTTTCTCACTGCACAAGCAATTCCACAAAAGCATAGAGACACTAAGCCTCAGGATCCCCCATTGGGTGAGACCTTATCTTCCAAAACCTCCCTGAAGTGTCCTACCGAGGAGGTCCCTCAGAAGAAACTATGCAAGAGGAAGCATATTGATTCCCAGGATGAGTCAGTTGCATCGGATATAGGCCTCGAGGTGTCAGATGGCTCCCCAACGTCACCTTCTGAGGATGTGTCCTTTGCGGACATCCTAGAGATCCTAAAATAGAGTGGTGACTGGAATCCCATCAACCCTTCTGATGAGTCTGTATACCTGAAGGCTTTTGGATCTCAACCTTCATCCACTTGGGTATCTCCACCTTTCAACGAGCTCATGGACTTTGTTTGTAAAAAGTCGTGGGAGGCTCCAGATTCAGTGGAACCTGTCCCTAGGAGGCCCAACAAATTCATTACTGCACCAACAGACAAAACCTTTTTGACAAAAGGAGTACCTGTGGATGCTATGGTGGCAGTGATGGCCACTAAAAAGGAATTGTAGGAAACTTCGACATCTGTCCATCCCCCGGATAAGGAGTACAATGGACAGGTATAGAAAGTGCCTGTTTTTATGAGTGGCCTTTACCCTTGGGTCTTTGAATTAACTTATGCATTTCACAAAACTGCAGAGAGATCTCCTGAAGGAGCTTGGAGATACTCTCCAGGGTAGAGTAGCTGCAGGGAAAGTATCCTCCCAGCTTACTACCCTCAGTTCAGTGGTTAACTCATCCATATGTCTTGTATCCTATGCAGCCGATGGAGTGAGTAGGTCAATGGGTTTTGGAATTGCCCTTAGACATCATTCCTGGATGCGCTTATGTAATTTTGCGGAACCCTTTCTTATCTTTTGTCAATACCCCTTTTGATCGTTCTTCCTTGTTCAGGCCTAAAGTAAAAAAAACGCTTACCTGGGTTGAACAAGAAGGGAAGACTCTCTGCTGTGGGAGCTCATTTTTCCACTCCTCCTAGACCCTATCACAAGGGTCAGAATGGTGGGAAAATGTGGTTCCAGAAATCCCATAGGGTCTTTCATGACACGCAGGGTGAACCTTCCTCCAGGAGCAGAGGAGGAGGTAATAACGGAAGACGCACCCACATGGCAGAACCAGGGAGACCGAGAATCCTTTGGCAAACCCTATCAGCGTTTTCAGTGAAAACCCCTGATGGGTTTTCAGTCAAGTGAGCTTTCAGTCAAGTGTGCTTAGTCAAGTGTATTTTGACCAAATGTGTTTTCGACCAAAGTAGACCCGTATATACAAAGATTTATGCAAGTGTTTACATTCAGATTTTAAATAAAAAAAAAAATTAAATAAAATGTTTGTATAATATTTGGGCATGTTAAAATATGGTAACATGGTTTAAAAAGTGTGGAGCCTTTTGAAATTTTAAAATCTTAAATTTTGTATTATGCAACTTATCATATGATCTTGTCATGTGATTTTGTGTTTTAAAAGGAAGTGAAGTGTATTTTGAAGAAGTCCATGTGCACTCACTGACGAAAGCGCTCAATAAATTGTGAAGTCTTATCAGCCAGTTGTTTCTTTCGTGGCAATGTTCTATTTTTCACAAATCACATATAGACAGGATAGTCAGGGCACTGTGAATGAAAAGATTTTTTGGGTAAGTACATAAAAGTGTCCTGTTTTAAAAAATGGAAATGGTTAGAGCATCCAAGCCTTGTTTTTGGCATACGTGTTCAGACAGGGTGGTTTGCATTTGTCAAGATAAGGTAAGAGAATTTTTGCAGCAGATATTTTGCAATATTTGACAAACATAAGGCAGGATTTTTGCCAGGTCGAAAATTTTACAATTCACAGATAGCAACATTTGAAGCATCTCTGATGGTTGTTAGTTCTAGAGACATTAATACTAAAGGTTTTATTGGAAAATTTGATATTTTTCCCCAAGATTTATGTTATTGTTTGGGAAACATGGTTAAAGAGTAATGGTTGGAAACCAGTTCTGTCAGGGTGTAAATGTTTTTACTGTACCAGACATTTTAATAAAAATTCAGGTGGAGGTGTTATGATAGAGATTAAGCATAAGTATTCTTCGTGTTTCACTGTTGCAATCATCACTTGTGCGTTATCCCTGCTGGGCAGCCTTCGGCTGGCCAGAATATCAGAGTAAAGATTTTCCCTCCTGCGTCGGCTGCAGGCCGCCAGGGACTGACGTCAGGTCATCAGTGGTATAAAGCAGGGCAGCCGATGCCATTACATCAGTCTTTCTTGCCATGGAGCCTGAAGCAGATTGTGTGTGTGTGTGTGTGTGTGTGTGTGTGTGTGTGTGTGTGTGTGTGTGTGTGTGTGTGTATGCGTCGGTCGGCTGCTAACAGAGTGAAGTAGAAAATGACTAAAGCTATGTTCCCCATTGGGGACCTTTTTCTTGCACTAACCGATGTCCGTAAAAGTAAACAATTGTCTCTGCTGTGGAAAACAAATACCACACTGAGACTTCCATAACCAGTGTGTAACCCGTTTAGGCCAGACCATGATGTCCCCGGTTGTTGGTTCTGCTCTCTATTTAACGCTAGGACCATCCACCATAGATCAGAATTTGTAGCTAGGCATTTCAAAGACGGTCTTTTGCAGTTCAAAATGGCATCCATTGGTCAGCATATAGTGAATATCCCCAAAAAGAGAAAGCATAAAGAACAGGATAGGCCACATAAAGTTAGGCCTTCAGACGACTCTAACCTGCAGTCAGCCAGCAGCTCTATGGAATTCAGTGAGGTGCCTACACAGCCCCTGATACCAGATGCAGGCCTCTACCGAGACCCGTTCAAAGTCCGGGTATGTCCCAGGATCAAACTGCTGCTGCCGAATTTTCAGTTGTCAGCCTCGTGGTTGAGTCCGGAGCCACTCTGCAGGCACTGGCTTCCGAGCAAGCTTTACGGATAACTGATGCAAGTCAAAGACTGATGCCAGCACCGCCAGCTATCACTGCACTCAGGCTGATTGAAATACTGAGGCCTAAAAGCAGGACCACTCCCAGAAAACTATTTCTACCTGCCATCTTCCTCAAGCCCAACCTGAGGAAAAGGGACATTTGCCCAGAGATTCTCTCAGAGCCTGACTAAAGAATCTGATCTTTTGGATTCAGACAATAAACAGCAGCCTCTTACCACATTTGAGGATTCAGATGCAGGGAATCCATCCCATCTGCATCCCCCTGAGAACATATCTTTTGGAGTGATCTTACATACCCTTAGGGAACATTTCCATTGGGAAGCTCAGGATTATCCCCAGACTAAGAAGAGGCTTAGAGAGTTCATGGACCTTCCCCAGCACAAACCCTTAGCCATTCCTCCCATTTTTGGATGTGGTAGAGGATATATTTATGGAGTCCAGCCTCACACTTGATGCACTGCCCCCTGCACCCAGAAAGCCATACAGGTACTACAGGGTACCAGGCATCCACAAATACTTATTCAAAAATCCTACAGGGGATCTAGAGGTCATCACCCAGGGACTCAAAGGGGCTAATGCCTGTGCCTCCAAAAACCCTATTCCATCTGACAAGGATAGCAGAGCTCTAGACAGATGGGGTAAAAAAGTATACACCTCTGCTACCTTAGCTGTTAGGGCTCTAAACTGCCAGTTCCATATGTTAAAATATCAGCAGCATACCTTGGAACTATTGAAGCAAAAAATTTCCTCCTTGCCAGACAGTTCAATTTTTAGAGAGCTAGGGGAACTCTTATACTCCAGCTCTCAAGTGGCAAAGCATTCCCTCCACTGTGGATATGATGCCCTAGAAGCCTCTAGCAGGCTGCAGTTGCCGGGTCAGTCATTAGGAGGCATGCATAGCTGAAAGAGGAACCTCTGCCTGATGATGTCAAATCAAAATTCGTAGACACCCCCTACCCCTCCCCAGATAAGGACAGTTTGTTTGGCTTTAAGGCGGAAGAGGTGATCAAGAAAATGGAGGATAAGGCCAAATCATTGTAGACAGTTAAGGATTTCCTCCAGGCACAGCCTCCCAGATTCAGCAGGAACTTCCCCACCAAACACTGGTCCTTTCCTTCACAATCCAGACATGTGCAAAGGAAAGGGCACAGGGACAGACCCCCTCCCCAGACTGCAAGAACAGCAAAGGCCCAGACAGTGGACCTCTACTACCCCAAGGACAGGGAGTTTTAAGTCCACTCCCTCCCCTAAGGACTCAGTGACTCCTCATCCCCCCTGTGCCCCCACACCCCTTCCCCCCCAAAGGTTAGGAGGAAGATTTTTCCTTTTCAAAGACCACTGGCAAACCATCACAAAGGACCGATGGGTCCTAAAAATCATTCATCAAGGATTCAGATTCACCTTCAGAAACAGCCCAATCTTAACAGCGTACCCAGACATTCCAACAAATCACCGGGCAAAGACGCTAAGCCAAATTCAGAAACTTTGTGCTCAAGGATCAGTGGAGCCTGTACCCCAGGAACAGGTCGAAAAGGGTTTTATTCAAGATTGTTCCTGGTACCCAGAAAAGAGGGCACTTGGCACCCTATTCTTGACCTATCCACACTAAACCTTTTACTGCATGTGCCAAAATTCAAAATGCTTACGCTCCAAAACCTCTTGCCATGCTGAACCCAAATGCCTGGCTAGTCACCCTGGACCTGAAAGATGGCTACCTCCATATCCCTATAAGGGAGTCCTGCAGGAGGTTCCTTCACTTCAGGCCAGACTCATAACACTTGCAGTTCATTGCTCTGCCCTTTGGCTTATCTACTGCTCCCAGGGTTTTCACTAAATGCCTGGCCCCTGTCATTGCCTTCTGCAGGCAGAAAAACATTCATATTTACCCCTGTCTGGGCGACTGTCTCATCCAGGCAGACAGCAGGGAAAAGCTCCTGCAAGACTTAAACTTTGGCCAAACCCTCTTTACCTCTCATCCAGGCAGACAGCAGGGAAAAGCTCTTGCAAGACCTAAACTTTGTCCAAACCCTCTTTACCTCTCGGGAATTCACCATCAACAAGGAAAAATCTTATTTCCAGCCCACCAGACAGATCACCTTCCTGGGAGCTCTCCTGGACACATCCTCCCAAAGAGCCTTTCTCTCTCCAGAAAAACAAAGTTTTCTGCTCCAATACTTCTCTCAGTTGGCTTACAGAACATACCTCATAGCAATGAAGTTCCTTCAAGCTCTAGGGTACATGGCATCCTGCATCCCGTTAGTGTCCTTGGTCAGACTCCACATGAGAAAAATGCAATGGTACCTCAAAAACCTATGGTGCCAACACTCTCAGTCTCTGGAACTGAACCTCTGATCCCCTGCTTGAGACAGGAACTCCTATGTTGCACAGAAGTGTGCACCCTGAACAAGGGCCTACCCTTTCTAATTCTTCCCCAAGTCCAGACCATCACCACAGATGCCTCAGACAAAGCCTGGTGAGCACACTTAGGAGACGTGCACCCAAGACACTTGGGCCCACCACGGGCCTAAACCATATCATCCTAAAGGAAATGATGGCAGTACTCAGGGCTATCACATCCTTCAAGAGCCACCTGAAACCAGGGGTGCTCCTCATCAAAATAGACAGCACCACATTCATGTGGTACATCAACAAGTTGGGGGGCACACTCCTACCCGCTTTGTCATCTAGCCATGCTCCTCTGGCAGACTGCCTCAATGATGGGCATTCATCTGATAGCCCAGTCCATCCCAGGAGAGCACAATACCCTAGCAGACCATCTCAGCAGAAGTGTCCTGGACCCCCACGAATGGCAACTTCAGAGGGAGACCTTCCTCTCATTAACCCAAACTTGGGGACCCCAGAGCTAGACCTCTTCACATCTGCACAAAACAGACAGGTACACCAGTTCTGCAGCAGGGAGTCTTACCCAAAAGCCTGGAAGGTGGATGCCTTCTCCTTCCACTGGGGCAACCTGTTTGTCTACGTCTTCCCCCCTTGCCAGTGATCCCAAGGGTGCAGCTAAAGATCAGACAGGAAGGGCCAAGAGCTGTACTAATTGCCCCAGGCAACTTTGGGTACTCCTTACTACTCAGCCTAATCAAGGAACCACCCAGGAACCTGCCCCTCACAGAAGTGTTTCTAACCCAAGAAAAAGTGACAATACTGCATCCCAACCTGCAAACTCTCAACCTATCCGCATGGCTTATACCCCAGAGACAGATAACAGCTAACTGTTGAGCAAGCATGTCCTGGAGATAATTAAGGAGTCCAGGAGGCCCAGCACCAGGAAATCATACTCAGCAAAATGGAAAAGATTCAATGTTTGGTGCTATACTAAGGGTACAGTAAGCTTCCTTGCCTCTCTCTCTCTGATTCTAGACTACCTGGCAGAGCTAATACAAAAATGATCATCTTACTCTTCCATTAAGATCAGTGCTGCACCTATCTCTGCACACTCCCATACTGAGCAGCCTTTGTTCTCCCACCCCCTGCTAAAACAATTCCTTAGAGGGGTATCTCACATCAGACCACCTACGCCTGCCTGGGACCTGAACTATGTTTTGGAAAAATTGTCCTTACCTCCCTTTGAACCATCTGCCTCTGCAGAACTAAAACACCTCTCTTGGAAGACCACTTTCCTGCTGGCCATAACCTTAGCTAGGAGGGTTTCCGAGCTGCAGACGCTCATGGCTATTGAACCTTTCATTATCTTTCATGCAGACAGGGTGTCTCTTAGAACTAACCCTTCCTTTATGCCTAAGGTGGTGTCTGACGTAACGCTAAATCAGGCTATACATCTTTCCCACCTTCTTTCCTAACCCTCAGAACGGGGGGGGGGGGGAATCCTGCATTCACTGGATGTGCACAGACAATGTAGATACTGTCTAGATAAAACCAAGCCTCTTAGAAAGACTAACCAGCTCCTGGTCACCTTCGCCCCAGGGGCAGAGGGGAAACCTATCTCCAAGTAGACCATTTCTAAATGGATATCCACCTGTATCCATTTCTGCTACCTCTTCCATGGGAAAACTACTCCCAAGCCTGTCCGTAGCCATTCCACTAGGGCAACATCTACTTCCACTGCTTTCCTGAGGGGTGTCCCTACCAAGGACATCCTAGAAGCTGCCACTTGGACTTCCATCCACACCTTCACCAAACACTACCATTTGCCTCTTTTCTCCAAAACCCGGGCTGGCTTTGCCTTTGCAGTCCTGCAGGGCACGCTAGGTCCTACTTAGAGCAGTGCAACCCTGTCATCCTTTCCCTTGTGCTTCTACCATCCACCCTACCTTCAGCTTTGGGAATCTTCTCACAAGTGATGACTGCAGCAGTTAAACACAAAGAACATAGTACAGTTGTGTACACTTACCATAAATATAGATGTTTGGGTGTCTTCACTGTTGCAGTCCTGGTTTCTCTCCCTCCTTCCTCCTTTATTTCTCTCTCATTTTCCTTCTTCCCTATCTATACCTATGGCCATTCCACTGGTTGGCCTTCCTCAGCCCTTCTTGGCAGGGTTCTATAGGTTGGGGCAAGAAAAACTGATTTAATGGTGTTGGCTGCCCTGCTTTATACCACTGACAACCTGATGTCAATCCCTGGCGACCTGCAATCGACGCATGAGGGAAAGTCTTTACTCTGTTATTCAAGTCGGCCGAGGGCTACCCAGCAGAGATAACCCACAAGTGATGACTGCAACAGTGAATACACTTGAGCATCTACATTTATGGTAAGTGTACACAACTGTACTTTGAGACCTGTGATTATTACATGTTTCGTGATAACACCATTACTATAGATTGTATAACTGTAACAATAATGACAACCCTGGAACATATAACAATTGTTGGAGTGTATAGACCATAAAAGTCAAGTGCTGATGACCTAGAGAAATTCATACATTTCTCTCATGAAACACAGGGGGGGGGGAATATATTAGCTGGGGACTTAAATTTTACCAGAAACAGGTTGGAATAATATTGATTTAACAACATTATTAAGGAAATTATTCAAAAAATATGTTTAGGGACAGCAATTGCTTCAGATTGTAAAAAAAAAAAAAATCCCTAGTAGGGAATGGAACATATTAGACATTGGTTGTGTTCCTAAAAAAATAATTGTTACTTCAAGTCAAGTTTTACCACTGTAGATATGCAGTGATCATGGAGTTATATAGGTTAATTTGTTGCTAGATAATTTTACCAAACTGAAGTCTAAACCAAATGCACAGAATATTAACTACAGATTATACTGAAACAAAACGCTCACTATGTAAAACTAACTGGAGTGGTGTGTTCAGTGGAAAAAAATGCAGATGGAATGTGGAATGTTTTGATAGAGAAATTGAATGCAAAAAAAAAAAATGTTTAACATCAGGGGGATATATTTCCGTAAGAACAAGATACCATATTAAGATGAGAGTCAAAAATATAAGAAATTTATGAGAGTTTGAACTACAACTTTGAAAACTGAAATAAACAAGCTGGACACAAAAATAAATAAATAAATAAATAAATAAATAAGCATAGTCTGAGACAAGATCAAGAAAAATTTGAAGAAAATTTATGTAAAGATATTGAGCATAATAGGAAACCTTTTTATAGATACAGAAATGTGCAAGTAATAAAGACATACAAATTGATAAACTGTGTGCAAATTCTAAAATTTATTCTCAGACACAGCAGACTATAGATATATTTACAAAATATTATGCAAAACCTTTTAGCTTCCCAAGAGTGTGATAAGTTGTCCTAGTGGCATCCAGGTAACTGCAAAAACTGGAATGTGGGATGTTGGTGTAATGAGTGGGAGGATGGTGTAATGGTTAAGGTGTTTACCTTAAAAACACAAGGTGCAGGATTTGATTTTTACATCGGATAATTGGCTAAGCTTAAAATGGCCCACAACGGCAGTTAGCCTAGTACTAATTTATGAACCTATGAATCAAGTTAGATTACAGTGAAAAATAACTCTGCAAAGTGATTCCAAACAAAGCACAGGGAGGAGACGTAATTAATAATAATGACCTGAAAACACTTCAGCAAGAACTTACAGTAGCATTATATCTGTGGGGAGATTCCTCAAGATAGGAGACTTGCGCTTATTAAACCTGTCTTTAAGGGAAAGAGGAGTAGGACAAACCCAGAGTCATATAGATCCTACTTTCCTGTTGTAGAAAAATAATGGAGAATATAATATTTGATAAGTTATTGTCAGAGTGAATAGATTGGGACTTGAAACTATATATCAGCATGCATACGTTGAAAATAGATCTATTACCACCTGTAACATGATGTTCTATAATAATATAACGACAGCTATGAATGAAAAGTTGTGCTGTATGTAATTTATATAGATTTAACATCAGCATTTGACAGTTTAACAGGGTCATGCACAAAACACTGATCAATAAATTAGAACTAGGTATCGATGTACTCTTGATAAGATGGATAGCTGCATGGCTTGCAAATAGGACATGGCATGTATCATACAGAAACATAAATATAGTTGGACGTATAGAAAACTTATGGAAGGGCCTCATGTTGAACATGAACGAATGCAGGAATGGTTAAGGAGAGACGAATTCAAACCAAAAAATGAAAGGTTAATATTGGTAGCCCAAGATAGCGGACTACGTACGTGCTGGTTTACAAAGTGCATTGAACATGTGGGAGAAACAGACAAATATAGGTTTTGTAAAACCGAATTGGAAATGGTCATACACCTTGTTGCTGGTTGCAACACACTAATGGCAGAAGGACTGTATACAGAAATGCATTATTTGGTGAGACTGTTGCATTGGGGTTTGTACAAACATTATGGTATCGAAGTGGCTGAAAAACACTGGAAACATGAGCCACAAAGCATCATAGAAAATGACGTTTATATCACAAGGGATTACCCATTACCAGCAGTTCAAAAGATAGATGCTAGAAAACCGGATATAGTGGTTCAAGAACAGAAGACAAGAGTAGCATTGATCATTGAAATCGCCACACCCAGTGACTACAGTGTCTTGCGTACAGACAGGCACAAAGTCATAAGATATCAGGATCTGCAGGCAGAAACGACAGCAATGTGGAAGAAATATACCCAGACAGTTCCAATAGTAGTAGGAGCAATCGGTCTTATAAAAAAGAATCTACAGTCGTATTTAGATATGTTACCAATCCATGTAACTCCATACAAATTGCAGGAGAAGTCATTACTGGGCACATTGCTGGTGCTCCGAAGAGCACTTTTGGCTGACATCAAAGATTGAAACAATACTAATTTCATGAACGTTAAACATACTTTGACTTAGGAATGCGGTCCATTCCTGTCATGGTATTAGAAACCCAAAAGACTTGGAGAAATTAGAAAAAAGACAGTTGGGTAGGTGAAATTATTGGTTACTGTCAGGGTGTCCCACAAGGCTCTGTCCTTGGCCCTTACTTGTTTAGAGTGTGTATTTCAGACCATAATTTCTCATCTGAGGTGTTCTACCCTCTATATGCAGATCTGAAATTGGGTAAACTGATTACATGTGTTACAGATAAGGTGTGCCTGCAAAAGAACTTGACTAAATTGGCCATTTAGGCACAGGAGGAATAATGTGCTGATAAATACAGCAAAAACTAAGCGTATGAGATTAGGGAGACATAAACTGAAAGGTGAATATTTAATACAGCACACAGTGAACGAAACTGTTGATTTATTTAAGGACCTGGGTATATGGGCCAGTCCAGCTTTGAGTTTTTCTGATCATATCAACCAGTTGGTTAAGGATAGTTATAGAACTATAGGTTATATAAAAAGATGTATTAAGGCTAGGAAATCAGAAATAATGAAGTCATTGTTAGTTACATTAGACCCGCACTTGAGTATGGAATAACAATATGAAAACCTTAAAACAAGCATGAGTAAACTGGAAGGAGTAGAGTGGAAAAATACTAAGGTCATCCATGGATGTAAAAATTTAAGTTATTATAAAAGACTAAAATGTCTGAACTTGTGCAGTGTCTCTTATAGGTATCCAAGAGGAAATCTTATTCAGGTATATAGGGCATTTAGAAACAACAACCTCTGGGAATGTTTGAAATCATCAGACATCCTATGTAGAAGATTCTAAATTAATCAGCATAAAAAAGGCGGCCCCAAAGATATTCAAAGAGAAATACAGGCAAAGGCATCCAGATATGGAAAAAAATCACAAAAAGTCAGATCACAAAGAGGGAATGTAGAACAGAAAATTAGTAAAGTATAAGTTAAAAAATAGAAGATGAAGTTATGGAATACTTGCAAAGTGAAGGATGTAGTGCAGAAAGTCTGACACAGGTTACATCACAGCATGATGGAACAACTAGTCCCCAAAGTAAGGAAAAACAAGAGGAGCAGGAGACATCTGAAGAAGAAATATGGATATGGGAAAGAAAGACTTAATATGGTGCAAAGGCGAAAGCAAAACTAATCAATACAAAAGGAGCAGCGCCAAAGATGTTTGAAGAGAAATGCAGGCAAAGGCATCTGGACATGGAACATTTTACAATACAAAAAATAAGACAACAAAGAGGAAAGTAGAAAAGAGGATTAGTAATGGAGAAGTTAAAGACATAGAAACTGAGGTTATGGATTACCTGCAAAGTGAAGGATTTAATGTAGAAAATCTATCTTTGATAAGATCACAGCAGGATAGAGCAATGGATCCCAAATGAAGGAAAAAACAGTGGAGCGGGAAACATCTGATCAGGTACCATATGAAGATACTTTGGAGCCTTTCATAGCAAACCAGTACAAACATTCAGTTGGAGTTGCACTGCAAGAGGAGTAGAAAACTCTGCAGCTCTGACGCAGTCAGTGTTATAGCGTGATACACCAGTGAGATCCCACATGAAAGAACAACAGATGACACAGGATGAAACTGAAGAGAATGTGGCACAGGAAGATGCTCTGGAACTTTCTATAGAATGTCTGCAGGAAATGGAGAACAAAGAATGTACCCTCAGTTTAGAAGAAAATTATCTAAGAGAAGAGCTTTTTGATGCAATAAAAATGGACCGACATATTAAGATGAATGAAAGCAATAGACTACAGAAAGTCAATAAAACCCAAGAAGTTAGAACTTTGATAAAACAAATGAACATAGTAATTAGCACTGTCCATAGAGATTCATGTGATATAACAGAAGTAAGTAGGATATATTACTGTGCATCTTAATAACAGATAGTCTTACCACAAAAACACAGGGTAGTAAGGGAAAGGAAGGAGAGTAATTGAATGCCATCATGGAAGTATCTAATAGAGGAAACTATAAAGCAATTAAGACCAAAAGTTTCACTGTTAGAGTATAGAAGAGGGAACAGATCGACAAAAATGCTCAGAAATATAGACGTGATAAAATCAATGTGCAGTATCAGAACAGATTAGGATCTGTCATGCACTATCGGAAATAAATTAAAAATGTCAGCACAGACAGAAAAACTTAGAAGATGTGCAGATAAACATAAAGGAAAAGTACAAAATCAGCAATGTACTGATGCCCCAAAAAAGTTGTATAGAGAACTGGGAAACAAGACAAAAGGAATTTAAACACCACCAAAAAAAGGAAATAAATACATTTTGGAAAAATATCAATGAAGATCCTGTGGAACATAACAAAGATGCTAAATGGATAGAAGTCAAAGAAAGCATAAGAAGTTGAAATATACAGGATATGAAAAGGGATGACGTAACAGCCAGAGAGATTGAAACAAAGTTAAGAAAAGCTCCTAACTGGAAAACCCCAGGCCCAGATGCAGTAACTAACTTCTGGCTAAAAGTATTGACATCTTTACATGAAGATTTAGCCATGAGTAAGAATTGTTTATATGCCCCTCCGACCAGACACCAGCCTGGTTAACAAAAAGGAAAACAATACTCCTACTTGAGTTAACCTGCACATTATTCTAAAAACTATAGGCCAATAGCTTGCCTTCCAGCTATGCACAAACTATACACTGGAGTTGATGCCGACAGTTTATAGTCATTTAGAAGAAAACTCAGTCATGGCAGTAGAACAAAAGGGTAATAAAAGAAAGTGATATAGAACAAAAGATCATTTGTTGCTTAAGACATAATGGAGAACTGTGAAAAGGGGATGTATGGCATAGACTATAAAAAGTATTTGATAATATCCCACATTCATGTATAAAAGAGTGCTTAAAAATGTGTAAGATGCACCCTACACTAATCGATTACATTACATTGACCATGAAACAGTGGTAAACCACTTTGCAGTTAAGCCATAATAAAGGACAAGTTATTATTCCAGGGAAAATAATTCAAAGGGAGTATTTCCTGTCTGCTATTTTGTCTTGCCATTAACCCATTAAGTTGTCTACTTAACATATTAGGTCACGGCTACCCAGAAAACAACAATGTGTAAAGACTTATCATATTTTTTTCTAGATGATTTAAAACTGTATAGTTCATCAGATGAGGAATTGAAAGCACAACTGCTAGTGGTCAAAACTTTTTCAGATGATACAAGAATGTCCTTTTAATCTTGATAAATGTGCAAATGCAACCTTTAAAGCAGGAAAGCTGCAGCACCAAGAAAACATTGGTTTTATGTGATATAAAAGAAGTTGAGCAAGAGGGAGTGTATAAATATTTGGGAATTGAAGGATAAACAATAAAACATGAACAAATGCAAAAAAAGCATAGGAATATTTTAGAAGACTTAAAGTAATACTGAAAACAGCGCTGACATGTAGGAACAAAGTCCACGTTGTAAACTAATTTGTTCTTCCTGTCCTAACTTATAGTTTTGGACTGACTGACTGTCCCCAAAAGGTGTTGGATATGTTGGACAGGTAAACAAGAAGGATGCTTCGTGCTGATCATATGACTTATAAAAATTAGTGTATACCAATATTATATTCCCCATTCTGAAAGAGGTATGGACCTCCTCGAAATTGATTTCATGTATAGATCTGCAATCATGGGACTGCATACATATCTGCTATAACCACACAAGATCCAGACATAGTGAAAGTTTTGAAACATGAGGAGAATACGTCTAAGATGACTTCCCGGCTTAGTTTAGAAGAAGCATATCAGTGTCAAGCAGGAATGTAAATCAAACCAGAAGTAGATAAAAATCTGGCAGCAACTGAATGTGCCAAATAACAAAAGAAAGAATATAAGGTGAAGGATCAGGTGAGAAGGCAAGAAATGCGTAAAATGCATTAATATTGTTGCAAGTATAGAAAAGTCTTGGAACAACCTCATGTTGATCAAGATTGAACACAGGAATGTTAAGAACACGTAAATTTAAAACAAAAGACAAAAGGTTAATGTTGGCGGCCAAGATAGTGGACTACATATGCATTGGTTGACAAAGTCCATTGAACATGTGGTAAAAACAGACAAATGTAGGTTTTGTAAAACAAAACTGGGAACACTTGCACATCTTGTTTCTGGTGGTGATATACTAATGGCAAAAGGACTGTGAACTGAGAGGCGTAATAACATGGCAAGACTGTTGTATTGGGGATTGTGCAAACATTTCATTTTAATATTGAAGTAGCTAAAAAAAAAAAAGAAGCTGGAAACATGAGCCACAAAGCTTCATAGAAAATGATGAAGTTTATATAACATGGGATCATCCATTACCGACAGTTCAAAAAGTAGGTGCGAGAAAACCAGATATTGTAGATCATTAAAAGAAGACAGAAGTAGCACTGATCATTGAAATTGCTACACCCAGTGACTACAGTGTCTTATTTTCAGAGAGACACAAAGTCATAAAATACCAGGATTTGCAGGCAGAAACAATGGCAGTGTGGAAGAAAGATACCCAGACAGTGTCAGTAGTAGTAGTAGGAGCAATGGGTCTTATAAAAAAATAATTTATGATTGATCATACTTTGGTATGTTACCAATGCATGTAACTCCATAAGAATTGCAGGAGGAGTCATTACTGGACACATTGCCGGTGCTGTGAGGAGTACTTCTGGTTAACATCGAAGGTTGAAACAACACTAATTTCATTAATTTTAATCATACTTTGACTTAGGAATAGGGTCCATTCCCATCATAGTATTAGAAATCCAAAAGATTTGGAGAAATTAAAAAAAGATTCTATAGAAATGAGAAGTGTACTAATTGGTTCTCTGAGAAGAGCTGCTGATGCGTGGAACAGACTACCTAATTGCATTAAAGCAAGTACTAGTTTAGATATTTTTAAGAACAGCCTGGACACTTGTAGTAATAAGTGTTTTGGTTCATTGGCAGGCTAACCAGACGAGCTTATCGGGATATTGAGAGATTGAGGCAGAAATTTCAGTCTCGATTGGGGATGCTTAAAGACTTCAATGGAATGATATTGAATGATCCAGAAAGCCGTAAAAAGGGGTAGAAAGAATATATGGAAAATTTACATAAAGACAATGGATAACATTGGGGAAATTGAACCAGAAATTGACGTAGAGGGAAGAATCAGATATTTTAAAAAAAGTCATAGAAGCAATTAAACCTTTACTGAACAAGTAACCTGGCATCAACAGTATTCCAATTGAATTAATCAAAGACTCAGGAGATGCTGTCCTGGCCCTCACTCAACTGTGCCAACAGATTTGTAAGGGAAAAGCTTGGCTAACCGACAGGAGAAGGTCATTGTTCATACCTATACCTAAGAAAGGTAACACTAAGGATTGTAACAACTACAGAATGAGTGCATTAATTCCACACACCAGCAAAATACTGCCAAAAATAATACAACAAAGGCTACAATCATACATTGAGCAAGAACTACCCAAAGTTCAGGCTGGTTTCAGACAACATCGAGGAACAAGAGACATTATTGCCAATGTTAGATGGATACTGGAGAAGAGCAGAGAGTACCAAAAGCCCTTATACTTTTGCCTCATTGACTATATAGCAAAGTTTTTGACTGTGTAGATCATGATAAACAATGGAGAACTCTAGCACAAATGAGAAACCCAAACACACAACTCAGATAATAAGGAGCCTTTATGAAAATCAAGAAGCTGCAGTGAGAACTGAATATGGCAACCTGATTGGTTTCCAATAAAACGTATTGTCCGGCAAGGATGCATCTTGTCACCTTACCTGCTCAACCTTTACGATGAAAGCAAATTTGGAAGAAGAGAGCATCGATTTTAAAGTTGGCCGCCGAAATATAAGCAAGCTGTGCTATGCAGATGACACAATGCTCATCACCAACAGCAAAAACATGCTATTGAGAAAAGTTAAAGCCAAAGTCATAACATGGGATTAGAACTGAACATAAACAAAATGAAAATTATGAACACAGAAAATGAAGATTTTGAGCTTGAAGATGATAGAATAGAAGTTGTAAAGAATATTAATCTCCTGGGCTCTTTTGTAAATATGGAAGCAACTAGCAGGGAAGAAATACTTCGCAGAACATTACTTGGTCGCTCTACAATGAAGGCTATTGACAAAGTATTCAAAATCAAGGAAATAACACTCAAAACTAAGCTCACACTTGTTCGCACACTTGTTTTCTCAGTGGTCAATTATCGAGGCAAAGGCTGGACACTCCAGAAATGGTACAGAAAGAAGAATGACTCATTTGAACGTTGGTGCTGGAGAAGGATTCTGTGCTTGCAGTGGGCTACCAGAAGAACTAACAAAGCGATCAAACTATCTATGTCACTCGAAGCCCAAATGATGAAGTTATAACTATCGTATTTTGATCACACCATCAGAAGAGAAAGATTACTGGAGAAGGACATTGTTTGGAAAGATCAAAGGAACCAGGTGAAGAGGACGACCTGCAACCAAATGGCAGGGCACATTGATGACAACCATAGGGATGATGCTGAAGGACTTCTCTGGACTAGTACGAAACCAATTTATTTTTGGATCTATAATTCAAGTCACTAGGACTCAAACCCAAGTTAATTGCACCTACAGAGAGAAGGGCATTAATGCCCATGCTTGAAATATTTGTATGTATGTATGCACTATTCCTCCTTTGAAAAGAGTTAGGCAGTTTTGTTCCTTGTTCTTACAGGGATAGTAGGATTTTTCCCCAGCCTTGAACTCAGCAACCTATGTGAGTAACTCTGGTATGCAGAAGTTGTAGATGGTGACTTTCCAGGAGGTCATGCTCCTGCTGCCCCAGGTTGCATAGATGGCATTGATGGATACAATAACTTTTTGGCAAAACATTGTCTGGGTCTTCACAAAGGGATGTTTTTGTCTCTATGGGTCATCATCTTTTCCAGTAGAAAATCTTGCCACTGGGTCTGTCCTGAGCAAAGTGTTTTGCAAGGCAGAAGGTTTGTAAGTAAAAATATCTTTTATTTTACCTGGATGTCTGCTCATCAAGAGATGAATCCTTGATATTGGCCCTTTCTTTTATCCTGCTATGGTTGCAGAGTCCTATTTTGTTCCAGCATAGAGCATTTCCTTCATTGTTGTATTGTTGGACACACTACAGTGTTCCTGTACTTAGAGATGATCTAGGAAGTCATAATTTTGGTAGCCTGGGTGAAATTGTAGTGGTGGCTGCAGTTGCAGACAGTCCTTTATGTCTTAGACCTTATTGCAGCCAGTAGCTTTACAGTCCTGTTTGTTTTCTTGTAGACGAGAGTTGCAGTAAACAATGAGGTGTCACTGACTGCAAAGGCATTATACCATCAGACATTCTATTGGTGTCATGTCCCATTTTTGAATACTAATGTATTAAGCTCATTGCTAAATTGATGAGAGATGATATGCTGGTGGGTTAGGGGAGTCTACCTACACTTGTCCTTGTGCAGTGAAAAATATAGCCCCCTCCCCAAAAAAAGAGAATTCATAGAAACCAGCTCAAACTGAGGGTGGTGGTTTTCATACTGCAGTCTCTGGAGATGCAGTTGTAACTAGATACCATTCTGCTTTAGTCTGCCAGAATATGTTGTAGTTTGTGAACAAACAGCAAAGTGTGGGCTTGTTTCTCTTGTGTGGAGATAATATACAGACCTAGCTGTGGGCTGTACACCAAGGCATCTTTTACAGCTGTTCACATCTTGGAAGAAATGACCTTAATGATTGCTTCTTTCATTTTTACAAATTTGGACTAATCCTGGAACTGAGAATAAGGGAGACCAATTTGGTCAGGATTTTTTAGGAGCAGAGTACTGTAGAGGTCACTTGAGATATTGAGACCCTTCCCATTTTCTGTTCAGTTCAGCTGGGTAATGGTGAGTTGCTTGTGAACACTTTCTCCTCTGAGTGGAATGGAATCTTCTTTTGCATCTCTTTACCTTTACCTCTGATTTCACTCCTACTAGCAAATATGATTGAGAAGAGTGTTTCGTGGATTTGGGTTCTGTGACAATTTAAGAATTTATCTCTGTACAAGCCAAGGAAGTCTCCCTCATTTGAGTCACCAGCTGGATCCACTTAATAGCCTGTCTACTCACCTGCTCTCATCTTATTTTTTGGACAACATGCTCAGAGGTACTTACAGCTGACAAGAAAGCCTTCCATTCAAGCATTTTTCCTGTGTGAATGGAATGCTGTTTCTGGGTAGGGATATCTCCTGTTTCGCTGTAGTATTGGTCTTCGTATGATCCTGAGTTATCTTGGTCATCTGTTTGATTTGGATATATATATTAGAGTGCAATTCACTTATTTCTTTAAAACATGTCATCAGAAAGTGTAGATTTTTCTTTTGCATTTAAATTTCTTTTTTTCTTTTATTCACCACAGGTTTTTATTGGTCACATTGACTGAACATTCACAGTACATTTGTGAAACAGTGACACCATTCTGGATACTGCTTCTACTATAGATAAAGCTAATGTTTCATTTAGCCAGATATCTCCATAGTACAGTAAACTTTAACAGGTACAACCCTCAAATTTAATTCACTTAGACATTATCTATTTTATAATTGCAGCCCCTAGCATTATTAATGGTCCAACTTTAGGTGTTGAATAACAGTCGCTGAGCATATTCAGTTTTGATTGTAATCCTTTGATTACTGTTTAACTTCATTTCAAAATACCTTTTCTGCACAGCTAAAAGCAATACAGGTAAACAATTTTTATGTCTTACATGTACAGATATCACTAGTTTTCAGTATTGTGCATCAAAGATCCTAACTGCATATTGAATAAGCTGCATTTTTCTATAATCCCAAAATCTGTTTAATCTGTTAAAGTAAACCTTACTGATCAACTAAATCAGTTGCACTTTAACAACCCAAATATGTATGTAGATGTATATATCCAGGAACCAGACTATGAAAATAAGTTAATTCAACTTCCCATATGACCCTTTGTTTTAATGTTTAACATAACCTGTTGTGAAAAGCTTTAAAAAAAACTAAAGAATCAAAACAAGTAGAATAAGAAGGAAGGTGTAACAGGAAGAAGAAAGAGCTACATTACAACACCAGAACAGCCTTTCAAAAAAAAAAAGGAAAACAACCCCTTGGCATGCTCCAGTTATCAAAATTAGCTATATAAGACTGCAAAGTGTTTCCTATATGACCACTATCCA
Organism: Protopterus annectens; assembly: GCF_019279795.1. NCBI lineage: Eukaryota > Metazoa > Chordata > Ceratodontiformes > Protopteridae > Protopterus > Protopterus annectens. The sequence goes on from NC_056748.1 coordinate 477,073,005, forward strand.
GTCTCTGCTTAACTGTCACACAAAGCATTCCCGCCTCTATCTTACAGTACTAAATTATTGCAGTCAAATCACACACAGGTTTCCTAGTCTGTTTCCAGAACTTGGTGAACACTCATTTATTGAGAAGTAAAAGGAGTTCCAGTACTGTCCCCTTTATGCCTCTTAGCTTGGCATCCAAATCTCTACCTAAAAAACACCTGTCCTTTGTTCATCATCCAGGCCTAATCTGATAAACCAGTCAGTTTCCATTTTGTATACATCTATTTCCCTGCAGTCTCAGAATATATGCTGTCAGTCTTACAGTTGCTATGTCCAACACCTGCAGCACCCTGCCTTTCTGCCTTGGAAAGTTTTTGATGGAGTATAAAACTACTTATGCAAGCACTTTTATGCAAAATGTCTGAATTTTCTCAACCTAGTGACCTGCGGGATAGCCTGTCAAATTTGAGGCCATTGTTTAAAAAAAGATATTCTTCTTAGAAATATGCAAAAATTATTCGTCATACTCAGGGCCACTCCTTTTTTGCAAATTAATAAGGGCATGATGCAACTGGGAAATTAAGATTATGAATAATTCTGAAGAAGTCTGCGATAAGCAGATGAAAGCGCTTAACATAGTAACTGTTGTACGTTACTCCTGTGGTTGTGTTGTAAGTATATTAAATCTCACATTTTGTAAAGAAGATCTACGTTTGTCACCTTATTCAAGTGAAGCCAGCAAGCTATTTTCTTAAACATAACCGTGACTGTGAGGTATACCGTCTCGTACTACATTTCTGTAGTTGCAGTTCAGCATCTGAATATTTAAAGTCTGCCAAGTCATTATACTCCTAGAAAATATGTTCCCAACTACCTCTTTCCCATCACACCTCCAACATTTGCTGTCTACCTGAGGAAAATTATCTAGATTCTACTTGGAGTATAATATCTATGTAAACATTTCCAAGCAAAAATCTTAAAACATCTAGATTATGTTGCATATTTGGGACACAGGCGTATATCCTCCCTTTGTTTCTTTGTGAATTGCATATCAAATCTCTCTTCCCAATCCTTTCTAACCTCCTCTGATACTTATAGTAATCATGCAGTATTTTATATGCTGTACTAATTATTATCCTTTTTTAATGGCAGCTTCTGTTCTAGCTTCTACTAAAAACATTAGCAGTGCTGGTCTTTTATGAGTCCCATAGTTCTTTCCCATGCCTATACTCTATCAGTCCTTCACTGGGAAGGCAATCTCTAACGTGCAATCCAAATAAATTATTGGCGTCTTCCCATTCTGTTATTTTTCCCTCTCTAGTTATTTAATTCCAGCACCTTGGTTCCTTTGCCATTTTTCTCCAATAAATTCCAGCCCGCTCTTGCCCATTGTCTGTATTCCTAATTGCAGTCATCCTTTTCGGCAGAATCGCCTTCCTCCATTCCTGTGTTGGCTTAGTTTTTATAATACTTTCTGCTACTTTATGAAGCTAATATTCTCTATGATTATTGTTATTCCCATTAAAGATCTGCATTCAAAATCTCATTTTCTCCTTGTTTCTTGAGCTTCCCCCCTATTTCATCATCATCCCCTTCCACTTTGAATTATAGGCTTCTGCTTGTGCTGTGTATAGGAGCCTTAACCATGCAGGTCTGAAATACCCCTTCAAATCGGGTAATCTCAATCTACAATGTTCTATTGGAACCTGTGGCTTTTTTAGGCTATGTCCCAAAGACACATCTTCCAACATAAAAGATCTGTCAAAAAGCAAATTGAAGGCCATGCTGCTCAATGCTAGGAGGATCCTTAATCTGCCTTAATCTGAAAGTGCATTCACTGGAGGCTCTCCTCACACTGGAAGATGCCGATGTCTGTGCAGTCACAGAAACTTGGTTCAGGGCTGCGGAGAGCACCCCTGCCTTACCAGGCTGTTCCTCATTCTACACCTTCTGACCCCAAAATGAGGTCAGCAAGACTAAGAGTGGTGGAGTCCATTCTGCTTACCCTTGGAGCTTTTCTCCCTGGGCCTCCACTGAAAATGGACATACATCCAGTCGGACTATCCCGGTCAACAAATGTAAAATAAAAATAAAAAAAATAAAGACAGACACACCTCCAAACTGGTTTACCAGCATGACCCTTTACTCCAGGTGCAGCTGACAGTTGGCAAGACACCCATCCAAGTTATAGCCAGCTATAGACCGCCCCCAATGTCTCAGGAGACCCACTCCTCCTACCTGGACCTACTTGACTCCATCAAGGTACCCCCTAACACCCTGATCCTTGGTGACTTCAACTATCCCACCATAGACTGGGTGAACTATTCCTGCACTAAAGCACTCACCCAACGATTCTTTGACTTCATCAGCTCTAATACACTAGACCAGCTGGTCTCATCCCCCACAAGGAGAGGTAACATACTGGACTTGGTTCTCACCAACCTGGGCGACCACTGCACCACTCCCATAGTATGTTCTTCCCTGGTGAGATCAGATCATCAGTCTGTCTCATTTGAAGTTTCTGTCCCACCCAACCCCTTCCCAGTCATAACCAGGATAAAAAACATCTCAAAAGCTGACTACAACCTCCTGAGGGAGGGTATCCGCAGCTTCACACCACCGCCTCCCTCAGAAGATGCAGACAACTATAGTGAACAGTACGCCAGTGCAGTATGCAACCACCTGTACAACTGCATGGACTCAGCCATACCCAACAGAAATAAAACCTGCTCCTCAAGGAAACACAATCCTGCCTGGTTGACATTCGATATCAACAGGCTTTACAACAAAAGGAAGAAACTGTTGTCCAAGGGTAAAAAGGAACAAATCCCAAATTGGAAAAACTCCCTCCTCCACCTCAACAAGCAAATTAGATCACTAGTGAAAAACTCCAAAGCCAATTATGAGTTGAAACTAGCCTCCAAAACAAAGGGAAACCACAAGTCATTCTTCAGTTACGTTAGGAACCTCCATGGCAAAGCCCATGTGTGTTCCAAATTAGTACTTAATGGCACTACTTACACTGATCCTGCTGACTTGGCCAACCTGCTAGCTGATGGGTTTGGTGCAAACTTCACCCTCTTATCGCCTTCCCAAAGGCCCAGTCTACATCCCTGATACTTGACCCACACCTCACACCTCCTTAGATCAAGTGTTAAAGGCATAGGGCATTGAACACAACTTCCATGGGACCTGATAGTATCCCAGGCTGTATTCTGCACCGTCCCCAGCAAGAACTAGGTACACAATTGGGCACCCTATTCAAACGCAGCCTAATTACAGGCTTCATTCCAGCAGAGTGGCGAACCTCCATTGTCGTCCCCTTGCACAAGGTAGTGCCACTACTGACCCGGGAAGCTATTGCCCTATTATCCTGACAAGTCTGATCTGTAAAGCCATGGAGTTTATTATTATGGATCTCATACACAAGGATTTAGGCAATCTCCAAGCACTTGACCCCACTCAGTTTGGATTAGTCAGGGGCAGATCTTGCCTATTGAACCTAGTTGACCTCTTTGAGGCTGTCACCAGGACCCTGGATGAGGGAAAGTTGGTACATACAGCTTACCGTGACCTTGCCAAAGCCTTTGACACAATCCCCCACTCGGGCATCATTGAAAAGCTAACACAACTTGGTGTTAATCCCTATCTCGTCAGATTGGTGGCCAAATGGCTCACAGGACGCACAAGGTCAAAATAGGTGTCATCACCTCCAACAGTACACCTGTCACTAGTGGTGTTCCCCAGGGAACTGTCATGGGACCCCTACTGTTTGGCATCTACTTCTTAGAGGTCCAGGCAAAGAGCCTGTGGCTGACCATGTTTGCGGATGACTGTAAGTTGGGTGCTGTCATTGACTCCTCACGTGATGTTAACATACTGCAAGAGGGTCTCACATCTACAAATAACTGGTGCCAAAGACATGGCCTTAAGTTAAACGCAAAAAAATTGTATTATCATACCATTCAGCAAAAATGTGGCCCCTGCTGATTACCACATCAATGGTAACCTCCTAAGCACACAACCTGTGGTGAGAGACCTGGGTACTCAGGTTGACAACAGTCTCACATTTGGTCATCATGTGATTGCAGTGGTCAGAAAAGCCTTTTATTTGGTTCATCTCATAAGTAAAGGAATTGCATCCAGAAAAAAGGAGGTTATTACCCCTCTGTACTCCTCCCTCATTAGACCTATAATGGAGTATAACACCACGTTTGGTATGTACCTCTCTAAACACCTGCACCAACTGGAAGGGCCACAGAAATACCTTGCAAAGAGAATCCATGGCCTCCCACCACCTGTCCTATGCTGACAGGCTCAAATCACTGTCACTTTACTTGGTGTCATACAGATTGCTCAGAGGTGATCTGCGTCTTGTCTACAAGGCAATATCAGATCCTGCCCTACTAGAGATGCTGCATATCTGTAAGTCTAACTCTTCACACATTACCCACATGATAGACCTAAATCCAATATGTGACATCAACAAAACCTGCTGGAGAGACAGGTTTGTCTCCCAGAGGCTGCCCCGTCTCTGGAATAGACTTCCCATACATGTCAGAGTACCTCGCTGATCCTCTTCAGGTGCAACCTTGATGAATGGGTGGGAAACCACAAATTTGTCCCAGGGGATTACACCTTTGTCCCTCATTGACAGGGGTGGCAAGTGCTGACTGATGTTTCTTTTTTGGGGATAAAACTCTTGGCTAGGTTTGTAAGGGCCCCATGACCATTAGCCTAGTAACCTCCTATGATCCCATGATCCTGTGAAGAATCAGCTTATCCCACTTCTTCCTGTCTTCCCCTCCCAGATAAAATCCTTCATCTCTTTATTAATTGGTATCCACAACTTCTCCTCTGACTGATAAAATTATGCCTGACCTGTGTTTAAGACTAAAGGGACTAAACATTTAACTGCTTGTATCTTAACTATCCTTACCCATGTAACAGAGCTTCCAGATTCTCAGTTTTTGTACTATCTTTTGTTTAGTCTATTCACACATATCCTTAGCTGCCACACTGAAGTCATTTTTAATCCATACTCCTAAACTCTTGATTTTATCATGTCTCCATATTTATGGATATCGATGAACCAAGTTGTGTGTGGGTACATAATTTACCACTTTTGCCTTTTTTTTTAGGTAAATTAATTTTGTATATAAATAAATGATTCTCCTTGAAGGCGTGAGCCGAGGCGCTAGAGAGAGTGTAATAAATAGTGTTGGATCTTTCACCTAGTCGTATTATTTGGATTCTTCTTCTTTTTTATTTTTGGTTGTGCATAAATTAATTTTGTACCCTGAAAATATTTGAAACCGTCTCAAAATGTTCCACAACACTGTAATGTCCTTTTTTGGTTTTGTCAGGTATAAAATATCATCTATAAATAGAGCCAGCTTTTCCTGACTACCATACCAATTATATCCTTGAATTTCTGAGTCCCTTACTTTCTCTGCCAGTGGTTTTAAATATGATGCAAGTAAAGGGGAAGAGGACACCCCTGCCTGGTTCCTCTGTGCGATGGTCCCTACTCCAGGCCAGTAATTAGGGAGCATCAATCATCACCACTGAGACTGGTGAGGGAAGACCACTAGGAACAAAAATGGATACACACAATATTTTCAGATGCAGCTGTCTGCACCAAGCACAGTTTTCCTTAAGAGCTCACAGGGAGCACACTCCAGACCTGGCACTGGACTCTCTGTCCCCGGACCCAAAACAAGACCCCACCCTGACCACTTTGGAGCTCTGTGTCCCTGTTCCAAGTAGCTGACAGACACACTTGGATATTTGATTTTCATACATGCATACACACCTGGGAAAGACTGGCACAGATGCACCAGCTGTGCCCCATCTGTTCAGACTTTAAGATAATTACACTGCCACCAGTCAGCTACTCTAAAGCTCTTACAAGGGTACCCAATTATACTGAGTAAAATTAATACTAATACAAACTGTAGGGTCTTGACCAATGAAGCAAGGCTTTCATTAGCAGCCACAGTGTCACTAAAATAAGCATAAGTACTCTGAAGATGTTAAAAGCATTTTCTAAGAGACTAGCCAGAATGAAAGGTATAGAAATATTTAATAATAAATAAAACAGAAAACATGACAGCACTGAATATCTAGTTACAATAAACAGTAGAGTTTCAGTCACGGGAGATGAAAAAAAATAACACAGTTGGTTATATTCACACAGATGCAGAAAAACAGTACTTAATTAATCTCATATTTCCTTGACTGACTAAAGAATTACTGTTCCCTAGTTAAGTTACTTACTACAGCAAGGCAAGATGATGAATGTTGAGTTGCTTACTACAGCAAGGCAAGATGAGATGTGTGGTTTTGTGAGTTATCTGTGATAGAGCAGTACTGTCAGGTTCTGAAAAACAAAGTGCTGCTACAAGAGTTCTGTCATATCTCTCACTAAAATCTAAACAATCATTTCAATGCTGGTTTTAGAATGACATCACATCTGATCACCTGACTGTGATACAATACACACCCAGAGCTTTGCTAAGATCTGTTACAGCATCTGAAAGCTATAAAACAGTTTCAAAAACTTCTACTCTTCCATCGATCCATAGATCCCCTAGTCCTTTCCCCAAACTAAGCCATTTAATTTTCAACCTATTTTCAAAATTAGCTGGACTGAGATTAACCTATCCCTTCCAGAATTCTCTGTTAAAACAGATGCATTTAATCAGTTATAAAAATACTGCCTTACATAAATGTACATCTCGTTTCTGTCCAGCAGGACCCACCGTTGACACATTTTTGACACGAGCATCTTTACAAATACATTTTTAACACAAGCTTCTGTACAAATCAGTGTGATAGCCAAATGACATAAAATTCTTTACAAAATTCCAGCTACCTATACTGGCATATGTTACACATGCACTGCCCTAGTCTCCCCAGCATAGATGGCACTATCTCATATCATCACACTCTGCAAAGGAGAAATTATCAGAGAGGACCTCGTCCACTCTAATTTTCACCTCCGATCCTTCATATATCCTCCTAATCAACCTTATAATTTTATTAGGGAATGCAGATGCTTCCATTGCCCTGGTCATAAAGTCCCACCTTACTCTTTCAAATGCTTTTTCTTCATAAAGACCCACCAACAACAGTGGTATTCTCTTACTTTCAGCTTCCCTCGGGATCATCAGTGTTCTGTTAATGTTGTCAAATGTTTGCCTCCCCTCCAAAAAACTACATTGATCGACATCTATCAATTTTAGCATCACCTTTGATGTTCTTTTTGCCATTATAGACATAAACACTGTATAATCCTAGTTTAATATGTTTAATATTGAAATGGGCCTGTATGAAGATGGATCTTTACCGTCTTTAGGTATTATAGCTAGCACCGCTTTCTTCCAGGATGTTGGTACTACTCCTTTCCTTAAAATAATGTTAAAACCTTCCAGGTCTTTATCATTTTTCCCTCCTAGCTTCCAGACTTCCACAGTAATACCATCTATACCTGGAGACTTTCCTGTAGATTGGTTATACATCACCATTTTTATCTTCAATTCTCCTATCCTAACTGTTAGTAATTGAGCCTCATCTACCTCTAACCTTGACATATTTAATTCTTCCATAAACATTTCCATTTTTATCTTTTTTGATTTTCATATTTCTTTGCTTTTTACAGGCTTATATAGAACTTCCAAAATATTTCTAATATAGGATCTCGTTACCTTCCTTGTTATGTGCTCCTTTAGCTTGGCAACAGCCCTTTCTACTTCCTGTAGCCTGAGTCATCATGCTAAAAGTTTTTGTACTCTAGAGTTATCAAAACGCAACTCCTTAACATAGTCTTACTAAACTTATGCATATTATTGAGGTAATCTCTTATCTTCTATTTAGCATTCTGCAATTGCTCCTCTTATTCTTTGAGATTCTCCCCATATTCTGCAATACTTTAACATTTGTCATTTTCCCTAAATAATACTTGTTGCTTCTTAACCATATCTCCATTTCTTTTATGTCTACTCTATTTTTAAACTTCAGTTTAATTTTATTCCACTCCCAGGTATATTTTCAAAAGAAATTTCTGTCTTCTCTAATAGCTCCTGAATAATTTCCACTACTGTTTCCTTAAACTCCTCTCGTTTCAATAGATGTGGGAAAGTGCCAGTTGTCTCATTTTTAGTTCATTGCCCTTAGTTTTTATTTTAGTTATTATTGGTACATGTCATGTCCTCCCTGTGGTCAAGTGGGCGTTCGAAAGACATGCGTTGAATGGGCATGCCTTCGCTGAAGGTTGGGCATTGGGCTGGCAACTCGACCCCATAAAAACCAACTGCCAATCATTAGCGGACTGGAGTTCTGCTGTGGCGACCCCTAACCGGGAAAAGCCGAAAGACAAACGAGAACAACATTGGTGCGTGATCTGAAGTACTTATTGGATGGCTATCAAGACCTTCAATTAAATGCACATGTTCCTGTGAAATGTAAATTCTATGTAGTCTAGCCCAGTATTTGTATCTTATGGAATAATATGTAAATTCAGTCCGAACTCCTAGTACTGAATTCACATCTTCCATGCCAAATATTTTCATAAATTTCTTCAAAAGTTTCCTTCCTTTGCTGTACTTTCCCTTACGAACCCCCACCCCAGACACATCTTCGCTGCTGCAAATCAAGTTCCATTCCCCACCTATTGAGTAATATTCTTTGCTGAAAACTAATTATTTCTTCTAGAATTTTCTTACGCTCCATTATAGCAATTTTAGATGGGCTGTAAATACATGCCAATGTATCCCTCCTCCCTTGCCAGTAACCCCTTAGTACTACAAGTCTACCATTATTATATTTTTATCCACTTCTATCACTATTGGAGCTTCTCTTGCAATTAATGATAAGTGCTGCTGTTTTCCGTTGTCCCAGGTATTCCACTGAATATCCATCCTGAGAACCTTTCTTTATCAAATTCACATGTTCACTTCTTTCCAAGTGTGTAAACTGTAGCATAGCTATTTGCAGTCTACATTTTTTAATATAGTTCACTACTCATAAGATCATAGCAGATTACTAGGCTATCAACCCAGAGGTCAATTTTAAGCCTAGCCGTTTAAACCCAGTGTAATACCATAGAAGATGTTCATCGTGTTACACTGCTGCAGTCATTATACTTGGGTTATCCTGCCGTCAGGCGGTTCCCCGGTCAGCCTGAGTTCCAAAGTCTTGGTCCGGCATCGGTTGCTGTCGCCTCCTCCCTGACGTCAGTGTGACAGGGGTATATAAGATGCAGCTGACGCCATTTTCTTCAGTCTTTCTTGCCGCATGGTGCCCGAAGCAAAAGCAGTTCGCCGTCTCCTGAGATTTTCATTCTGAATCCAGAACCAAAGTCTTCTACAAAGCTAAGTACCCCGTTGGGGAAACTTTTTCTTGCCTCAGACCAATGTCAGTAAAAGTTAATAACTGTATTTCTTGTGGGAAGTAAATACCTCATAAGGATTTCCATTCCTATTGTATCCCATGCCTAGGCCCAGACCACGACATCACTGGTAGTCGGTTTTGTGCTAGGTTTAACAAGTGCACTATTAAACGTCGATTTGATTTTGTCCGACATTATTTTGGTAGAAAATTCAATTATACCATGCCGTCGGAACTTCCGACGACCGGAATACACAAAAAGCGCAAAGACAAGGATAGGCATCCGAGGCCCAAAACTGACGACGAAGCCTCTTCTAGGCCAGTTGCTGGTTCTCCGGTTTTCAGCGAGGCGCCTTCGCAGCCCCTGACGACCGCTTCTGTAGAACCACAGACCGCCTTTGATTCCCACATGGAGATGGCTGGGTCTTTGGACACACAAGTTATTCAGCCTACCGAGACTAACCTTTCAGAGGGATCCGGAGTAGCTGAGCAACCCACAGCTTCAGAGGGTGTCTTCAGACCTACTCAGTTAAGCATTAAACCCTCAGCTAAGTCTAAGCCTCCTTTAAAATCAAATAAACAAATACAGCATTCTCCAGGACAGGCCTACATGCCTAAGAAACAAATGCTCAAAATGTCCGAAGACCTAATCAGTCTGATCAGGGGGACCTATCCACCTCCTGATAAAAGGCCTAGACAGGATGCAGACTATGACTCATCCGACCAGGTGTCCATCTCTTCTGATTCATCTCAGACCTAGGATACTCTTTACCCCCTTATGATTCTGATGCTGAAGAATCAATTCCATCAGCCTCACCACCTGAGGACTACTCCTTTGGGGAAACTCTACATACCATGAGGGAGCATTTCCAGTGGGAAGGCCAGGATTGCTCAGAATCCAAAAAAAGACTCAGAGACTTCCTTTTATTACCTCAACACAGACCTCTTGCTATTCCGCCAGTGTTGGATAATGTGGATGATGTGTATACTGAATCCAGCTGAAATCCTGATTCCTTACCTCCAACCCCTGTTAAACCTGACAGATACTACAGAGTCCCTGACTCGGATAAATGTCTGTATAAAAGCCCTGTAGCTGACCCTGAAACTATTTCTCAGGGACCCAAAGGAGTTGAGGCCTCATCAGCCAAGAATCCAGTTCCCTCTGGTGAAGATTCCAGAGCATTAGACAAATGGGGAAATAAAGTATATACGTCTGCAACTTCAGCAATGAGAGCCTTAAATTGCCAGTTTCACATGCTAAAATATCAGCAATTATTACTGTCTCAGTTAAAACAAAAAATGCTTCCAGAATCAGATCATCCTAATTTTAAAGAAATGCAGGATTTATTGCATGCAGCTGAACAAGTGGGAAAGCATACTTTGCAGTGTGGTTTTGATTCTCTAGAGGCCACCTACAGAGCAGCAGTTACAGGCTCTGTCATTAGAAGACATGCTTGGTTAAAAGAACATATGTTACCAGATCATGTTAAAGCAAAATTGTTGGATGCACCTTTGCAGCAGGATGTGTTATTTGGAGTTAAGGCAGAAGAGGTATTAAAGAAAATTGAGGATAAGGCAAAATCTATGCAAACGGTGAAGGATTTCGTACAGGTTCAGCCTCCTAGATTTAGTAGAAACTGGCCAACTAAGAATTGGTCCTTTCCAATTACATGCAGACCTCAAAAGGGAAGATACAGATGTCCAAGAGGTAGAGGTCAAACGCAAGGACCTTACAGGCCTCTACAGTGGGTTGCATCAGGCCAGAAAGAAGGGGAAGACAGGTCCCAACCATATAAAAAGCAGCTCCAATGACTTCCCAGTACAGCTGCCAAACAAATCCCTCTTGGCAGGAAAACTGACACTCTTCTACCACAATTGGCAAATGATCACCAAAGACAAATGGGTTCTCAACATTGTATTTCAAGCTTACAAGTTCCACTTTCTCACACTGCCAAGGTTAAAAGGAATGCCAAATCTGCCACCAAATCAATGGGCAGAGGCTCAAAAACAAATTACAGCACTCATGGATATGAGAGTTATTCAAAAGGTACCATCACCGGAGCAAGGACAAGGATTTTATTCAAGATTCTTTCTGGTACCCAGAAAGGACAAAGCCTGGAGGCCCATTCTGGATCTTTCATCTCTAAACACTTATCTGGATGTTCCGAAATTCAAAATGTTGACACTACAGCAGCTTCTTCCCATGCTGGGCAAGAAAGCTTGGCTCGTGACTTTGGACCTCAAGGAGGCATACCTGCATGTCCCTATCAGACAAAACTGCAGAAGATACCTCAGTTTCATAGCTGGTTCAATGCACTACCAATTCTCTGCACTGCCCTTTGGCTTATCTACTGCGCCCAGGGTCTTCACAAAGTGCCTGGCACCAGTAATTGCATTTTGCAGACAGAAGGGAATTCAAATTTATCTGTACCTGGACAACTGCCTAATTCAAGCAGAGAATAAGGACATTTTTCTAAAGCATCTGGCGTTTGTAAAAAAGGTATTAATTTGCCTGGTGTACACAGTAAACGAAAATAAATCAAAACTAGTGCCCTCACAAGAGATTATATTCCTGGGTGCCAGCTTGAACACAACGGCCCAGATGGCTTATTTCATGCCAGACAAGCAAGGACAACTGACTCAATACTTTCAATTGATGGCAGCAAAGACCCATTTCCCTGCAAGAAAAATTCTGCAGGCCTTGGGTTACATGGCATCATGCATACTACTAATTCCATATGTCAGACTGCATATGAGGAAACTACAATGGTACCTAAAGAATGTATGGTCTCAACACTGTCAAAGTTTGGAAACAGTTATACCACTAATCTCTTGCCTTCAACAGGAGTTTCAATGGTGGGCTCAAGCTTGTCACCTCAACAAGGGACAGCCTTTTACACAACCCACAGCCAGGCAAACACTGACAACAGATGCATCGGATTACGCCTGGGGAGCACACATGGCAGGCAAATGTATTCAGGGCACGTGGACCGCAGAACAAAGGCATCTTCACATCAATCAAAAAGAGATGCTAGCTGTACAAAATGCCCTTATAGCTTTCAAGGACCTGCTGCATCCAGGACAACTACTGCTAAAGACAGACAACACCACAGTTGTGGTACATAAACAAGCAAGGGGGCGCTCACTCCTACCCCCTATGCAGACAAGCCATGACCTTGTGGAACACAGCTATAAACATTCAAGTTCATCTGCAAGCACAATTCCTGCCAGGAGAGAAAAACACACTGGCAGACGACTTAAGCAAAAACATCATGGATCCCCACGAATGGGAATTGAATCCACAAATATTCAGAATGATAACACAGAAATGATGGAGCCCGACATAGATCTGTTTGCTTCCCCAATAAACTGCCAGCTACAAAAATTCTGCACAAGGAGTTACCATCCACAAGCATGGAAAGTGGATGCCCTCTCATTCAACTGGGAGAACCTACAAGTATACGCTTTCCCACCAATACCTCTCCTGCCAAAGGTACTCATAAAAGCCAGGCAAGAAGAGCCAAAGATGATCCTGATTGCACCAGACTGGCCACTCCAGCACTGGTACCCAATCTTAAGGAGCTTAGCACAAGAACCACCGTGGATTTTGCCCCAATACCCCCATCTGGTGACTCAGCACAACAGTCAAATAGTACACAGCCAGCTAAAGACCTTAAACCTAGCTGCATGGAAGATTCCTTAGTCAAGCAAGCAATGCCTCTCTCCAAAGCTGTTATGGATGTCATTCTGGAGGCCAGAAGGCCTAGTACCAGGAAAGCCTATTTGGATAAATGGAAGAGATTCTGTGCCTGGAACCAAGCTCACAGCCTTGACCCTCTTGTCCCAAACATTCCTCAGATACTACAATACTTAACTGAGATGCTGGACAAGGGCCTCTCCTTCTCATCCATCAAGATCCATGCCTCTGCCATCTCTGCTCATTACAACACGGATCCACCAATTTTCTCTAATTCTCTGTTAAAACAGTACCTCAGAGGGGCTAAAAACATAAGACCGCCCCATAGAGCACCTACTCCAACTTGGGACCTCAACTTTGTTTTGGAAAAACTAACTTTACCTCCTTTTGAGCCAGCTAACACAGCAGAATTAAAATATATCTCTTGGAAATCTGCTCTGCTCCTGGCAATTACATCAGCACGAAGAGTTTCAGAATTACAGGCACTAATGGCAGTGGAACCTTTCCTCATTTTCCACCAGGACAGGGTGTCTTTAAGAACTAACCCTATGTTTATGCCAAAGGTGGTATCCAGTGTGGCTCTAAACCAAACTATCCACCTGCCAACTTTTTTATCCTAAACCACAGAATAAAGGGGAGAGACTACTGCACTCTTTGGACATTCACAGGCAGTTACGCTTCTACTTGGACAAAACCAAAGCTTTCAGAAAATCTGAGCAATTATTGGTAGCATATGCTGCAGGAGCACAGGGAAAAGCCATTTCAAAACAGACTATTTCAAAATGGATAGGACATTGTATACGTTTCTGCTACACATACCATGGAAAACCTGTACCTAGCAGCATTAGATCTCACTCCACCAGGGCAATAGCCACTTCAGCTGCCTACCAAGGATATTTTGGAAGCAGCAACTTGGAGTTCTGTACATACCTTCTTCAAGCATTACCATGTGCCTCTATACTCTAAATCCGGAGCTGGCTTTGCCACTGCAGATGCTGCAGGGCCTTATAGCCACCCCTAATGCGTTATAGAACAAGCCACACTACCTCAGCTTTGAGATTCTACCCAAGTGTAATGACTGCAGCAGTGTAACACGATGAACATAGTACAGTTTTGTACCTACCATAAATGTAGATGTTCGAGTGTATACACTGCTGCAGTCCAGGTTACCCTCCCTCCTTCCCCTCCTACTGGCTGGTACATACCTATGTCTTCTACCCTTTACTACCTATGGGGAGTATTTGCTGGTAGCTGTAAGTTGTTGTTTGCTTTTCTTATGTATGTTTTATTAGCAATTGGAATTGCCTACCTATTTAGAGGCACCTGACATCTGGGGCAAGAAAAACTGAAGAAAATGGCATCGGCAGCATGTTATATACCCCTGTCGCACTGACGTCAGGGAGGAGGTGACAGCAACTGACGCCGGACCAAGACTTTGGAACTCAGGCCAACTGGTGAACCGCCTGACGGCACGATAACCCAAGTGTAATGACTGCAGCAGTGTTATACACTCGAACATCTACATTTATGGTAGGTACAAAACTGTACTTTCTAGTCAGTACCCAAGATTGCATTTAGTGATGACTGCCCATGTTCAGGAGAGTTGTGGGCGCTATCCCTTTTAAGAATTTACGGTGCCCCATCCGCTCGTCCAGGTTCTTCTTGAACAGTGTCAAAGAGGTGCTCTATTTCACATGAATTAGTACCCTGTTCTGAAAACATGGCGGTTGGGAGATAAATCTGTCCCTCCAGCATGTCCTATTTAATTAAGTCCCTGGAACAGGTAGCCCTAGACTCATTTGATTTACAGATATGCAGCAAGTTCATTAGTTTTGGGTTTTGGATTGCTTTGTAGTCCTGGCATAAGTCTCCTTTAAGAAGTCTGTAAGATGTGGAGTATAGTGACAGGGACTTTAGTCAGTCTATGTAAGGCATGTGCAGGAGCCCCTTGATGACCTTTGTTAGAAACATGTGAGGTCTCTGCAATTGCTGCAGGTGCTTAGTATGGTACATGCTGAATGGGGTGTTATACTCAATTATGGGCCGGATAAGTGCCAAGTATAGGGGGGTTATAACTTCTTTTGCTCTCAATGCAATGCCTTTACTAATAAAGTATGCTACGTGGAAAGCTTTCCTTACTATAGCAGACACGTGGTGGTTGAAGATAAGGTCGCAGTCAACCTGTGATCCCAGGTCCCTTACCACTTCATGATTACTTAGGGTTTTATTGTTGATTTGATAGTGTGAAGGGACATTGTGCCGAAGGGAATGATGATGCATTGCTTTGCATTCATTTTGAGACTGTGACTAATACACCAGTCACTGGTCTGTGTGAGACCCTCCTGGAGTATACTGACATCATTTGGGGCCTTAGTGATTACACCTAGTTTGCAGTCATCTGCAAACTTGGTCAGCCACAACCCTTAGTTTTGACCTGAACTTATGAGAAGTATATTCAAAACAGTAGGGGCCCAGCACTGACCCCTGTGACACCCCACTGGTAACAGGTCTACTGGTTGATTTGGAGTCACCCACTTTGATGGTGTGTGTCCACATTGTGAGCCAGTTGGCAACCCCTCTTGTAATGAAGGGGTTTACATTCAGTTTGCTAATGGTAGTGCCTGAATGTGGGATTGTGTCAAAAGCCTTTGCCAGGTTGAGGTATGCTGTGTGCACATATTCGCCCTCATCAGTGGCCTTGGTCACACAGAAATCCACCAGATTTAACAGGCAGGATCTGCCCTTCATGAAGCTGATTTGAGTAGGATTTAGGATTTGGCGGTCCCGTATGTCTTTATTTATGAGGTCCATAATGATGGGTTCCATGGCTTTACAGATGAGGCTGGTCAGGCTTATGGGACTGTAATTTCCCAGGTATGTTGCTAGGCTACCTTTTTGGAGGTGAAAAACTGTAGCAGATGTTCTTCGTGTTTCACTGTTACAGTTATTACATTTGGGTAATCTGCTGGCAGGTTGCCCTCAGTCCGCCTGAATTCCAAAGTCTTGGGTCCTGCATCAGTTGCTGTCTCTTCTTCCATGATGTCAGGTTGTCAGGGGGTATAAAACAAGCAGCTGATGCCATTTTCTTTAGTCTTTCTTGCCGCGCGGTGCCCGAAGCAGAAACATTTTGCAAGTGCCGGTCGGCCGACTCCTGAAATATTCGAGTTTGAGTTTCAGAACCGAAGTCTTCACTAAAGCTAAGTACCCCATTGGGGAAATTTTTTTCTTGCTCCATACCGATGTCAGAAAAAGTTAATAATTGTATTACTTGTGGGAAGCAAATACCTCATAAGGATTTCCATTTATATTCCTTGCCTAGGCCCTGATCACAACGTGCCTGGCTGTCGGTTTTGTGCTAGATTTAACCAACGCACTGTTAAGCATCAGTATATTTTTGCCTCAAAGTATTTTGGAAACATATTTAACTACCCAGAAATGTCATCAGATAGCAATCCGACTACCTGAGTACATAAAAAGCAGAAAGAAAAGGACAGAGAGAGACAGTCAAGGTCAAAAACCGACAAAGCTTCTCCTAAGCCGGTCGCTGGTTCGCCGGTACTCAGTGAGGTGCTTTTGCAGCCCCTGATACCCGCTACTTTCGAGTCGCAGGCCCCTACCGACACCCATGTGGAGTCTGGCAATGCCGCAAGATACTCAAAGTATTGGACCCACGTATGTATCTCCCTCGGATGGGTCTGGTGCCACTGAGCAGGCACTGGCTTCTGAGGGTGTATTCAGGCCTCAACATTTTTATATCAAACCAACGACGGCTACAAAACCAAAAACAAAAGCAACTTCTAAAACTAAAAAAACGACGCATGAGCCATGTGCACAGGCCTCTATGCCTAAAAAACAGATGATTGAAATGGCTGAAGACCTTATTACCTTGATCAGGGGTTCCCAACTCCCTCCAGATAAGAGTCCTAGGCCAAACACTGATTATGAATCTTCAGCTCAGGTTTCTATTTCTTCTGATTCCTCTCCTGATCAGGAATTATCTATACCTTCCTATGAGGATTCTGATGCAGAGGAGTCTATACCATCTGCATCACCTCCTGAGGATTATTCATTTGGAGAAACCTTGCATACTTTGAGGGTGCATTTTCACTGGGAGAGTCAAGATTTCTCAGAATCAGAAAAAGAGGCTCAGGGATTTCCTTCTCCCTCAGCACAGGCCTTTAGCCATACCCCCTGTTTTAGACATTGTGGATGATGTGTTTTCAGAGTCAAGTTTGACCCCTGATACCTTACATCTGGCTCCCAGCAAGCCTGACAGATATTACAGGGTCCCTGACTCACACAAATTTTTATTTAGAAACCCTGCTGCTGATCCTGAAACTATGTCACAGGGTCCAAAGGGAGTTAAAGCCTCAACAGCAAAAAAATCTTACCCCCTCTGACAGAGATTCAAGGGCACTGGATAGATGGGGAAAAAGGATTATACATCTGCAACCTTGGCAATTAGGGCCTTAAACTACCAGTTTCATATGCTCAAGTATCAACAACATGTTATGGGATTGCTGAAACAGAAAATTATGTTGATTTCTGAATGTGCAGAAAATAAAGAATTTTAGGAATTATTGCATGCAGCTGAACAGGTTGGAAAGCATACTTTGCACTGTGGTTTTGATTCCTTAGAGGCCCCTGCAGGGCCGCAGTTACTGGATCTGTGATTAGGAGGCATGCCTGGTTAAAGGAACAAAGTTTGCCTGATCATGGTAAAGCTAAATTACTAGATGCACCTTTACAACATGATACTCTGTTTGGTATTAAGGCAGAAGAGGTTTTAAAGATAATGGAAGACAAAGCTCAGTCTATGCAAACTGTAAAAGACTTCTTACAAGTGCAGCCACCAAGATTCAGTAGACACTGGCCTACAAAAAATTGGTCCTTTCTTGTGTCAGACAGAGCTCAAAGGGGCAAATCCAGACACCCTAAGGGTTCCAGATACCAGGCACAAGATTCGTACAGGTCAAAGCAATGGGGCCCCTCTACCTTCAAATCTGGAGGAGATAAAACGCAAACCTACAGAAAACAGTCCCAATGACTTCCCTCTGCTTTCACCAAGCACTTATCTTTTGGCAGCACCCCTAGGGGGACAATTAGCACTTTTGCTCAAAATTGGCAGTTAATAACCCGGGACAAGTGGATGCTAAACATAGTATCACAGGGATACAGATTCCATTTCCATACTCTGCCAGTGGCAGACGGTTGGCCAGATCTGCCAAAAAATCAATGGGCAGAGGCACAAAAACAGGTTACGTCCCTCATAGGTATGGGGGCCATTCAGAGCCAGTACCAGAACAGGAAAAAGGACAAGGTTTTTACTTGACTGTTCTTGGTACCCAGAAAGGACAAGACCTAGTAGCCAATACTGGATTTATCGATTTTGGACACATACCTGGACATTCCAAAATTCAAAATGCTGACTTTGCAGCAGCTTCTGCCCATGCTGGGTAGGAATGCTTGGCTGATGACATTAGACCTAAAAGAGGCATACCTGCATGTCCCAATAAGGCAGTCATGCAGAAGATACCTCAGATTCAAGGCTGGGTTAATGCATTACCAATTCTCTGCACTGCTCTTTGGCTTATCTACTGCACCGAGGGTCTTTGTAAAGTGCCTGGCACCAGTGATTGCATTTTGCAGATAAAGAAGTATGCAAATATATTCTTACTTGGACGACTGTCTCATTCAAGCAGAGAACAAGGGCATTCTTCTTCAACACCTGGCGTTTGTGAAAAGGCTTCTAACATGCCTAGGGTACACAATAAACAAAAAGAAATCACAACTGGTACCCTCTCAAAAGATAACATTCCTGGGTGCAAGCTTGATTACAACTGCCCAGATGGCTTACCTCATGCCAGACAAAGGCAACTGACTACTTGCTTCAAACTGATGACAACAAAAACCCAGTTATCTGCAAGACAAATTCTGCAGGCTTTGGGCTTCATGGCATCCTGCATCCTACTGATTCCATATGAAAGACTGCATATGAGGAAACTTCAGTGGTACCTAAAAAGTTTATGGAGTAAGCATCGTCACAGTCTAGAAACAATGATTCCTCTCATTCCCTGCCTACAACAGGAGCTTCTATGGTGGGCAAAGGCATGTCACCAAAACATGGGACGGCCCTTCACTCTACCCCCTGCCAGCCAAACCTTAACAACAGACACATCAGATTATGCATGGGGGGCTCACATGGCAGGAAGATGCATTCAGGGCATATGGACCCCAAAACAAATGCATCTATGTATCAACCAGAAAGAGGTGCTAGCTGTTCAAAATGCCCTGACAGCCTTCAAGGACTTACTTCATCCAGGACAACTACTGATAAAGACTGACAACACCACGGTCATGTGGTACATAAACAAGCAGGGGGGCACGCACTCATACCCCCTTTGCAGATTAGCCATGGCACTGTGGGACACAGCTTTGACTTACCAAATACATCTTCAAGCTCAATTCCTGCCAGGAAAACAAAATACTCTGGCAGACGACTTGAGCAGAAACCTTATGGATCCTCACGAGTGTAGGATCCACAAGTCTTCAGCATGATAACAAAGAACTGGGGGAGCCCAGACATAGATCTATTTGCCTCTCCTCGAAATTACCAATTGAAAAGATTCTGCACAAGGACTTATCACAGATCAGCAGGAAAAGTTGACGCCCTATCCTTCATTTGGAAAAATCTATCCGTTTATGTCTTTCCTCCTCTGCCTCTTCTTCCCAAAGTCCCCCTAAAAGTCAGACAAGAGAAACCAAAGATGATACCAATTGCCCCGGACTGGCCCCGCCAATACTGGTACCCAATCCTAAGAAACTTGTCTCAATACCCAGCTTGGACCTTACCTCAAAGACCTCAACAATTGTCCCAGCAAAACAATCAGATTCTGCACAATCAACTCCAGATACTGAACCTGGCAGCATGGCTGATCATTTAGTTATACAAACAACACCTCTCAGTAAAGCTGTGATGGATGTCATTTTGGAAGCCAGAAGGCCTAGTACTAGAAAATTTTATGCTGATAAATGGAAGAGATTCTGTGCTTGGAATCAAGCACAAGGAACTGATACAGCAGAACCAAATATTCCTCAGATATTACAATACTTGACTGAGATGCCTGACAAAGGCCTATCTTTCTCATCAATTAAAATCCATGCCTCTGCCATTTCGGCTCATTATAATACAGAGCCACCAATATTTTCTCATCCTTTACTAAAGCAGTATCTTAGAGGAGCCAAACATTTAAGGCCTCCTAGAAAATCAGCAATACCTGCATGGGACCTCAATTGTAAGTTGGAGAAGCTCTCCCTGCCTCCATTTGAGCCAGCTGCTACTGCTGATATAAAGTTCTTATCCTGGAAAACAGCTCTGCTACTAGCAATTGCTTCAGCAAGAAGAGTCTCAGAGCTACAGGCCCTCATGGCTGTGGACCCTTTTATCATATTTTACCCAGATAGGGTGTCTCTTAGGACAAATCCAACATTTATGCCTAAGGTGGTTTCCAGTGTGGCTCTTAAACTATTCATCTGCCAACTTTTTATCCAAATCCGCAGAACAAGGGGGAGAGAATTCTGCATTCCTTGGATGTACACAGACAGCTAAGATTCTACTTGAGCAGGACTAAAGCTCTAAGAAAAACTGAGCAATTGCTAGTGACATATGCTGCTGGATCATAAGGAAAGGCTATTTCAAAGCAGACTATTTCAAATTGGATAAACCACTGTATTTGTTTCTGCTACTTACACCATGGAAAACCTGTGCCCAAGGGCATTGTCTCATTCCACCAGAGCTGCAGCTACTTCAGCAGCCTTTCTCAGAGGAGTGCCAACCAAAGACATTCTAGAGGCTGCTACTTGAGTTCTGTTCACACCTTTACAAAGCATTATCATTTGCCTCTGTACTCGTAAGTCCATGGCAGGCTTTGCCACTGCAGTTCTGCAGGGCTTTATAGCCACACCTAAAGCTGTTTATCTCCAGCCTCCCAACCATAGCTTTGGGATTATACCCAA
Source organism: Protopterus annectens (assembly GCF_019279795.1). NCBI lineage: Eukaryota > Metazoa > Chordata > Ceratodontiformes > Protopteridae > Protopterus > Protopterus annectens. The sequence continues at coordinate 477,094,087 of NC_056748.1, forward strand.
ATGTAGTGACTGCAACAGTGAAACATGAAAAACATAGTGCAGTTGTGTGCACTTACCATAAATGTAGATGTTCAAGTGTATTCACTGTTGCAGTCCAGGTTACCCGCCCGCCATCCCCCCTTTCATTCTGGAGTTTATCTTTCCTTCTCTATCTTCTACAACCTATGTGGTGTATTTGCTTGTAGATGAAGGTAAAGTTTATATTGATGCATGTATATATAGTTTATATATATATATATATATATATATATATATATATATATATATATATATATATATATTTTTTTTTTTTTTGCTACCTTTTTGGGGGCACCTGACATCTGGGGCAAGAAAAACTAAAGAAAATGACTTTGGCTGCTTGTTTTATACCCCTGACGACCTGACGTCATGGAAGAAGAGACAGCAACTGACGCAGGACCCAAGACTTTGGAATTCAGGCCGACTGAGGGTAACCTGCCAGCAGATTACCCAAATGTAATGACTGCAACAGTTAATACACTCGAACATCTACATTTATGGTAAGTGTACACAACTGTACTTTCTCCATTCCACAGGAAAAAAGCCTGTGGATAGGCTATGATTGAAAAACACTACTTAGTGGTGGTGCTAGTTCATGTTTTAGCCTGTTTCGAAGACAACATGCGATGTCATCTGGTCGAACAGAGGCTGTGCTTTTGCCTTGGATAGGGCTTTGAGGACCTGCTGTTCAGATATGTGGGGGGGCAGGTTGGGGGGGGGTTGTTGTAAGTTAGGAGGGGATAAAGGAGTGAAATTTTCACCAAACCTATCCACTAGCAAGTTTGCTATCTCCGTGGGGTCAGTGTGTGTGATACCGTTGGCCACTAGTTCTGCACATGCTTCGGTCTTACCCTTTAGGCTGCGTACATAGCTGTAAAAAACCTTATGGTTATCCTTGGCAGTGCTTGTTAGGTTTCTGTCAAAGGAGCTCTTGGAGGATTTGACAAGTTGTGTTATTTGCCTGTTGAGGCTTTTGAGGGTGCTTTTCCATTGTTGGGTTCTTCCCTTTGTTTTCTTAAACAGCAAAGTTTTGCATTTATTGTAGAGTTTGTTGATGCTGGATGTCCACCATTGCAACTTGTTTTTACTTGGGGCTCTGGCTTTTTTCTATTTATCTGTGAGACCACTGATATTTAAAGACATTACAGAAAGCATCATTGTATTAAAATGTTATTTTTTCCACCTTTTATGTATAACAGCTTTTTTTAAATGTCTAGTTCCAGTTTTTTTGTCCCACTGTTTGGCAGGTTGAATTTTTAGAGTTGTTTCTTGTTATATCCATTTGAGCCTATGTGTCATCTTACAAAACTTTGTTTTATTAAAAGCCTTCAAACAGAAAAAGACAAACACCCCCATACCCTCCTAAAACCTAATAACTCAATACTAACACAAAAATGATGTATATGTTCAAATATTGAAGTTTTACCCTCCTAATAGGAGCAAATGTCTCAAAGTGACAGGCACACTGATAGACTTGAGTTAACCTAAAAGAAAGGTTATTCATGCGAAGATGCATGGTGCAGTCTGTGCTTTTACTAAGTGCTGTCTGGTTTGGTCTTATCATTACAGCTCTTTCAGCTGGGAAAACACCTGAATGCTCTCAGATAAAATCATCTCCTAGCCAATTCTCTGTTTTTTTCTAGCCATTTCTCTGTGTCAGATTGTTGCCGATTTCTTTTTATCAGATTGTCTCCATGGAGACATGAGGACCAGATACAGAATTTGCTAATAAGCATGCATTTATATGCTAGAAAAAGCCTTATAATATTCAATATTCTTTTTCATTTACTTTCTTATTTTAAAACTTATTATTGGATCAAGCTAAGGGCCTTAATCCAGTCATTCCCCCATGCAACAATGAGAAAAAGCACATTGATTTTTCTTTTATCATGCTCTTTTAACCAGACTTTTTTCACGTTGCAGTGCCTACATTTCTTAAAACTGAACAAGGAGAGAAAAAGAAGAAGGGAAAAAGAAAAAAATAACAAGAGCACCTGTCTACAATAGTATTCTCATTGCACTTAAAAACAGCTGAGAAAACTTTACATCTGATGTTGTTGATCTTCTTTCCATTCATCACTGATGGGTTCGGTTCTGAGCCGACCTTTTTACCAAGCTCGCACCAGCCAAAAATCTCTCGAGCTAAGTCTCTACCCAGAATGCCATTCTCCCTATTACCTCAGATCTCGTTTGCCGCATAGCCATAAAGCCATATTTCAGCTGAGCTCTCAGCTAAGTGAAACCTTTTTCATATTTGTGTGGAAAATTTTAGATATCTTCACATTTTATTAAGCGATTAGTTTTTCTAGTTTCTTTTCTTCTGTCTGATCTTGGTTTTTCCTCTCTACCCATAGTTACCATTGGTACACTTTCAAGTCCCATTGTTGGTACAGACTTTCCTCCCTTACTCTTGTGATATTTCTTCAGTACCATAGTTCGTATTGTTTAACCTATTAGCTGACTTTTATTCAGGTGTTTCCCTTCTTTTCTCTATCATACCAGTGTATTGTTATATTTGTGACTTCTTTTTACGGAGTTGACTTTGATTATAGTTGGATTATGCAGTTGGCCTGTGGTGTTTTTTTCCCCTCTATCAAAATGTCTGATAAGAAGGGTACTTCATCTAAGGGCAAATTACCTAACAGTGATTCTCATGATGACTGTTTATACTGTTTGGGAGTGTCCCACCTTTTGGTGCAGCCTCCATGTGACATTTGTCAGAGTTTCAGTCAGTGCACTCTTAATGAGCGCAAAAATAAACTCATTCTGAAAGGGTTACTCAAGTCTCCTTTCTCAGAGGCCATTTCTGCAATGGAGGTCACAACTCATCCTTCTAAGGACAAAAAGAGATACCACTCTGTTCCTTCTTCACTATCAGGTGATCAGAGCTAGCCTGGGAAATCAAAGGTCCCAAAGTTATCTTCAGAGCATAAATCAGCCTCCTCGGCTTACTCTTCTTTGGCTCCGACCATCCCAAAGCCTTCAATACTGGTGCCCATTTCGGCACCGGTCCTGCGTGCAGAACTGATCATAGACCTTACTACGCCTATTTAGACTTCGGTACTTGTGGCTACTTCGGCTCATTGCACACCTTTGACTACGCCATTAATTTCCATTTTGGAACTGACCATTTTGGCTCTGAGTGCCACTTCAGCACCGAGCATTGAACCAACCTCACTGGATTTGACCCCTTCACCTCCGGTCTCGAAACTAGAGACTTTGGTGCCAGCAGAGCTTGCACCATGGACCCGATACTCCCCCTCTGTAGATCCATTTCTGGGCCTTATCCACAGACTCCATCTTACACTCCTCCTTCGACCATCTTGGTTCCAAAGCCTTCTGCTCCAACATCCTTCTTGGAACCCATCACCTCGCCACCTATGCTGCATCTCACTCCAACTTCGAGTTTGTCCCTTTGGTCTTTAGTTCCCACTGAACCACTCCTTCTACAGTCTGAGGATTGGGGGACAGGAGCGTCAGCTCGGGGTATGGAGCCACCTCTCCCCTTGGCTCTATCCTCAGTGTCAATAGCCGCATCCGCGCCAATCCTACTTGAGGCTCCATCCATGGGGGCGGGTTCATCAGAGTGGGGTGTGACCCCGGTCCTGAGGTTGTCTTTCTCGATTCCGGGCTCCCATCCCTTTTCTGACGGGCCTGCCTTCCACGTGATGGAGAGGGCTCTTGCTTATGGCAGTACTTCGATGTCAGAACCCCAGTTTTCGCCCCTGAGCTACAACTGTCACAGACCACACCCCAGGGACATCGGGCAGAGAATCCGCAGGACACCCCTATTCAAGGTACCTGCTCTTCCAAGTTCTCCTCAGAGAGGCCTCCACTGAGGAGCCCCCTTGAAAGACATTGTGCAAGAGGAAGCACATGGACTCAGCTGAGGAGTCCTTAATGGAAGACACAGATTACGATGATGGTGAAGGGTCCCCACAGTCACATCCTGGAAATGTTAAAGCAGAGGGTTGACTGGAAGCCCTCCAACCCTTTGTCTGAGGAGTCCGTGTTCCTGCAGGCTTTTCACGCCCAGCCTTCTACCTCTTGGGTGACCCCGCCTGCCAATGAGCTCATCCAGCTTCATCATGCAGTGCACTTGGAAGAACCCTGATTCCATTGAGGAGATCTCTCGGAGACCAGAAAAAAATTATTTTCCCTCCCGAGGAGAACCTGCATTGGTCCAAAGGGTTACCAGTTCATGTTATGGTGGTGGCAGCAGCCATGAAAAAGGATTTGGCTGTGGAAAGTCCCACTGTCCACCCACCCAACAGGAAGTCCTGGGTGGTGGACAGACTTGGGAAGTCTGTTTTTGCATCAGGGACCTTTGCCATATGGTCCCTGAATTATTTGCCACATTTTACGAGGCTCCAGAGGGACTTTATCTCCGAACTCTCTGGGGCGCTTGCAGGACAGTTGTCTGACAAGGTCAGGGACAAAGTGGCCTTGCAGCTAGCAACCCTGGAATCGATATCAAACTCGTCCATGAGGTTGCTGTCACATGCAACCAAAGGGGCAGCTACAGCAGCGGGTTCAGGCATTATGAGGCGTCATGCCTGGATGCGCATTTGTGACCTCTTGGACCCCTTCAAGTCTTCCTTTCTGAATGCACCCATCGAAGCTTCGTCCCTTTTTGGCTCCAAAGTGAATGACTTGCTAGCCAGGTGCGAGCAAGATGGAAAGAGCCTGTCTGCCATAGGCCTACGGTTTTCCAACCCTCAGCGTACCTTCTCCAGGAATCAGAGGAGGGGAAAGATGTGGCATAAGAAATCGCAGGGTCCCTTCTGTGCCGCATTTGGTGATGATGCAGAGGGGATAACCATTCTGGAAGACGCCCCTATAGAGGCAGAGGGGTATCAGCACTCCTGAGGAGCAGCCCGATTGCTTACCTCTGGAAGCAGTGGGGTCGTTTCTTTCTGCACCAAACTGCCTGGCAATCCATCACCACCGATTGTTGGGTGCAGAGCATTATCACCAGAGGTTACACCATTCTCCTTTCCTGTCAGCCAAATTTCCCAAGAAAACTTCCAGACATTCCACCCAGTCAAAGGGAAGAAGCAGCTTCAGAGATTATAAAGCTGTCTCAAAAAAAGAATCATCCAACCAGTCCCACCAAACCAGCGCAGATCCGGATTTTACTTGAGATTCGTTTTGGTGCCAAAAAAGACAGGGGACTGGAGACCCATTTTGGATCTCAGCAGCTTAAAGAAGTCTGTCACCTAAAGCAAATTCTGGATGGTCATGGTTCAGTCCATTTTCCCCTTTTTAAGAGAAGGTGATTGGATGTGCACTGTAGATCTCCGGGATGCGTATTACCACATCAAGATGGACAAATGCTCCAGGAGTCTGCTTCGCTTCCGGCTAGGAGCCATTCATCATCAATTCCGTGCCCTATGGTTCAGTCTCTTTACAGCCCCCAGAGTGTTCACAAAATGCTTGGCAGTGGTAACAGCTCACTTGAGACTAAAAGGATTCCGGGTGTTTCAATATCTAAACGACTGGCTCCTTACCGCCCCCACCGAGCTGGTAACAGCACTGCATTATACTATGTCTTTCCAAATTGTTGGGAATAACGATACATTGGGAGATATCAAACCTTGCCCCTACACAACAAATAGAGTTTATTGGAGCAGTGTTCAGTACTCAATCCTGTCTGCTATCACTCCCAATTCACAGACTCCATCAATTGAGGCTTCAACTCAGGGTGATACTGTCACAAACAGTTTCTGCAAGGGAAGTTCTTCAGGCCCTAGGTTCTATGGCAGCATCAATCTCAGTAGTGCCTCTAGCAAAGCTACACATGTGGATTCTGCAGTGGCTCCTCCTGTGTCAGTGGTTCCCAAACTATCATCCCCTCAGTCACCAGAGTTAAATACTCAACTCCTTCAAACAGGACCTGTTTTGGTGAATGAGGCCAGATGTAGAACTTTGGAGTCATCCATTTCAATCTCCTCAGTCCACAGCCATTGTGACCACAAATGCTTCCCTCATCAAGTGGGAGGATCATTTCTGGGGAAAGACTGATTAAGGCACATGGTCCACCTCAGAGGCCCATCTGCATATCAATGTTCTAGAACTGAGAGCTGTGCTATTAGTGTTCCAGTCCTTCCATTCAGCTGTCCCTTCCGGGACAATTGCATTTCAATCAGACAGTATGTCAGTGGTCTGGTATATCGACAAACAAGGAGGAACCAAGTCCTATCCCCTATGCTGAGAAGCCATGAGAATTTGGCAGTGGGTGATAGCTTCCAACCATTTTCTAATAGCAACGCATATCCCGGGGAGCTCCAATGTGATTGCAGCAAGCTGAGCCAAATGCATTCTCATGCCTCACGAGTGGTCCCTCAACCCCGAGGTAGCCTCAGCAGTCTTCAGCCACTGGGTCCAGCCCTGCTGCAATCTTTTCACCTCTCCGTCAAACGCCACATGCAGCAGCAATTTCACCCTACTTCTCCTGGACGGGGGGAGTCACAGAGGGATGCTCTGATCCATGACTGGCCCACGGGACTTCTTTATGCTTATCCTCCCATCCCTCTGATCCCACAATTTCTAAAGAAAGCTCTTCGGTTGAGATGCAAGGTGATCCTCATAGCCCCATTCTGGCCTCGACAAGTTAGGTTCCCCTTCCTTCAGCCTCACCTACTGTACCCGCTGTGGATTCTGGACCCTCTACCAGATCTGATTACTCACCCCCAAGGGTTGCGTCACCCAAATCTGTCCAGTCTCAGGCTGACAGCTTGGTTTCTCCACTTCCACTATTAGCCAGACAAGCTAATCTCTTCTCACCTGTTCAAAACATCATTTTGGCCTCTCTTAAACCATCCACCAGAAGATTATACCAGGATAAATGGAAAAGATTCTCCTTCTGGTCCAAGAATGACATGCTAGACCCGTATTTGGCTCCAGTTACTGCAGTGCTTCAATACTTGGCTAAGTGTTTTGACAATGGAACCTCGGCCTCTACCGTACGAGTACATCTAGCAGCAATTTCCACAGTGGTATAGATGGCACCCCTCTTATCTCTCTACACATTTACAAGGCTTTCCTCAAGGGAACTTTTCATATCAGGCCTCCTATCAGACAGCCCATGGAACCTCACTCTAGTCCTTCAGTCTTTGACTCAGAAACCTTTTGAACCTGCTGCCAAAGTGTGACCTAAAGTTTTTGTCTTGGAAATCCTTGTTCTTGGTAGCCATCATGTCTGCAGAAGAGTCTAGGAGATGCAGGCTTTGTGTATCAAGAAGCACTATTCTGGTCTTTCATAAAGACAGAGTATCACTTCGGACAAATCCATCCTTTCTCCCCAAAGTTGTTTCTGAATTCTCCATAAACCAGACCTTTGACCTACCAGTGTTCTTTCCGAATTTTGTCAGTAGAGGAGAGTACTGCCTTCACTCTTTAGATGTACATAGACAATTGAGATTTTATCTAGACAGGACCAAACCTATCCAGAAATATGAGCACTCCTTCTCTGGGCCCAGAATGGGAGAGGCTGTTTCCAAGGTTACATTATCAAAATGGCTAAGGGACTGCATATGTTTCATCTATTCCCTCAGTAATGAAGCTATGCCAAAATTTAAAGCTCACTCCACTAGATCTATGGCAATGTAGCTTTCCATTCCAGGGCTTCCGTGGATGACATCTGTGCAGCAGCTACTTGGTCTAAACCTCATACCTTTATCAATCATTACAAATTGGACTTGGTTTCCAGAGGTAGAACTGCCTTCAGCTCAGTGGTACTTGGGAATGTTTTTCCATAAGGGCCGCACATAGACCTCAAGGTAGCTTGGGATTCTGTCCCATCAGTGTTAAATGGAAAGAAGATTAACATCATCAGATAAAGAAGTTATGTCTTACCATAATGTTCTATCTGTGTTGTTCATCTTCTTTCATTCATCACTTCCCACCCTCCTCCCCCTTCAAAGGGTCCTGGGGGGTGCTTTGGGTCTAAGTGGTGCCCTAGGGTAGTTGTGCAGAAGTGGCCTCGGCTTTACTTCCTTTTCTCTAGCAAACTCGATCTGAGGTAACAGGGAGAAGGGAATTCTGGGTAAAGACTTGGCTCAAGAGTTTTATGGCTGGCGAGAGCTTGGTAAAAAGGCCGACTCGGTTCCAAGGGCTCGAAACCGAACTCATCAGTGATGAATGAAAGAAGATGAACAACACAAATGAAACGTTATGGTAAGACATAACTTCTTTTTTATAGCATGCAAAGAAAATCATGCACTGTAACAATGGTAGTATTAAGAAAACAAATTTTACTTACACCTAACTTTTTCCTTCCTTTTCCCCTCCCCTGTGTATATTTCCAAACATTAATAACCTGAAATAGGTCATATTCTTTAGAGTCCCCCAGAAGTTCAACAGTGTCTAAAAAAGCCCAGTATTTCAAGATTTTCTTGAATTATTGCTTTGTAATTCCACATTTGTCAGTGTCCAAGTTGCTGGTTTTATTCCTGTTGTTCTCGATCTCCCAAATCTTGTCTTTACTTCATATCCAAAGAACTCTCGATTCTTCTAATCAACTCTCATGCTCCCTTCCTTCTCTTGAGCATTTTCCATTGAAACATTGGAAGAGCTTTCATTGCCATAGCCTCTTTGTGGTCTTTATTACCAGAAGAACAAGAGGCAGAATCTCCGTCTGTTTCACAGCTCACTTTTTGTTGGACAACCTTTCATATTTCGTCCTTCGCATGTACTTCATTAAAAAATGATTTTGTTCCTTCAGGGAAGAATATTTTGAAGATAGCTGGGTACAGCAGTGTGAATGTAATGCCTGCTTCTAGACATTCCCTGAATAGTGGAGTAAATGTACTCCTCTTCTGCCTGGTGTGCAATGAGTAACCATTCTCCACAAACACTCTGGTGGATCCCTCTTTTAGTACATTGTCCTTCTGCCACAGTTTGTCAGAATCAACTGCTGCTCTGCTGCTGGTAGGATTGCATCTTTACTATTAAAGGTCTAGGTTGCTTTCTCATAGCTGGGTTTGGAGCATGCACACAATGTGCCCTTTCAGTTAACTCCTGATGTGGAATACCAGTCAAGTTGCTTATTTGTGCTTTTATAAAATTAATGCTGTCTGTTCCTTCCACCTTTTCTGATACTGCTGAAAATCTTAGAATTTCCCTGCATACTCTGTTCTCTAATTCTATTATTTTTTGAAACATCTCCTATTGAGCAGTTTCATACTCAGTTTTATTCATTTTGACCTTTGATTTGTGCAGTTTTATCACTTCACTTAAATATGTTTATAGCTTCTTCTATTTTTTTCCAGCCTTTTGTTGTTTGAGTTGATATACTCCAGAAGTGTTTCATTTATTTTAACCAGGTCTGTGTGCATTTGTCTTGAGCTTTCCTCTAGGTTACTGGAAGCCATGTCTGGAGCTTGCCCAGCTTTTTGCTGAACAGCTGCAGTGCTTTTCCCAATCAGTGTTTTTTCCTCACATTTTGTAGCTGATTTTCCTTTAGGTCCTTTGTATTTCTTTTATCCTGGCATCCAGGCAGTGCACTTACTAGCCAATTACTAAAATTTACCCAGAAACATAAAAGTCCAGTGGCCTTCTCTGCTGAGTTTCTGTTTTCACACTGGCAGAGCTAGACTTAAGCTGTTAGGCAATGCGGAGCCATCTTGGAAGTCCTAAATTCTTCTTTTATTGTTGGTAATTTCTGGGGAATTATGGACCCTAATTTAATAAATTGAACTCTCCACTGTATGTTGTCCGAGTCTAGCTGCCAGGGACTTGACTGCCCTTGGAGAATTAGATTGTTTATTCAAAGAATCCTGTCCAGATCTTTATCAGTTTTTTTCCCCTCTAACTTTCAAACTTCCACAGGAATACCACCTATTCCTGGGGACTTTCCTGTAGATTGGTTATAGATAGCCATTTTTATCTCATTCCTTCCTACCCTAACCATTAGTAATTGAACCTCATCTACCTATAACTTTCTGTTGCCCAAGTTGTTCTGCTAAAATTTTGTTTTGCCTCACTTCATGTTATTTTGCTTGAAAAAAACTTTGAGCATGAGAGGAAGAGGAAGGGGAAAAGGTAACTATAAGTAAAACAATTTCATTTCTTAACAGTATTTCTATTAAACATTTTGTAATATAAATTGCATATTTTATAGTAAATACATGCCTTTTTTCCTCTTCTTTCTCTTTCTTCTTTTTTTTTGTGTTAAATGTAGGCATTTCATTGCAAAAAGAGAATAAAAACTAGACAAAAGCATGTTTAAGTTAACAGGCTGTAATCTTGGGTTGTTGAGGTGAGAGATGAGGTGTAAAAGTGGATCATAATATATAGAGAGAGCTGATATGTTTTCTCTTACTTTTGCATAGTGGAATGTCTGGATTAGTATCCTTTGCTAAATCTAATAAATTTTAAGTGGAAACAAGTAAATATGAGAACACTGAATATAATGAAAAGTTTTCCTATAGAAATAATTGTCTTTCATGCTGCAGTAGAGGAGTACATATTTTTGTTTTTTCTCTTTTCCATGGATTCAAGCTGATAATAAGATAATAAAAGACAGAACACGTGTTCTTCAAGGCTAAAAGTTAATGATTTCTGAAGGTATGCAAGTAGTTTTCACATTCGACGAGGCGGAATAAAGATAAAGAAGGAACAGAAAATTAGTGTAAGTAAAAGCACAGGCAATAACATGCATCTTAGCATGGATAACCTCAATTTCAGGTTAATTAAGGCCTGTATTAGAAGCCATCTATTTTGCACAAATGTTTCTGTTAGGATTAAACTTCATTATTTTTGAAGATGTACATAGTTATGTGCATTTGTATTACGTTTATAGGTTCTGGGGTGTGTTTGTTTTTTGGTTGGGGTTTTCTTATTAAAAGTCTTGTAAAACATGACATAGGTTCCAATGCTGATGAGAAGAAAAATGTATAAAGGGTTAACCTGCTAAACATTAATGGGTGCATGTATCACAAATGCTGGAATTAGACATTTAAAAAGATGCCACCTATAATAGGTGAGAATGAAGATTGCTTACCGTGATGGCAACACCTTCCATATTGTCTTGGAATGTGAATGGTGTCACGACTGTAGATAAAAAGGAAGGAATATTTAATTATATTAAGAAATGCAGACTGCAAATAATGCTACAGGAGACACATTTGGAAAGAAATGAGCATGTCAATTTGAGAAAAGATTTCAGCATGGATTGTCTGTAGAATACCAGGGACAAAGGAAAATAGTAATACTTATTTTAATTGCTAGAGCAGCTCCAGTAGTAATGGAAGAGGGGAAAAAAGATAATGGCAGATTTGTCATAGTAAGGGACTACTAGTTGGGGATTACACTGGCATGTATTTATATTCCATGAACAACTGCTATTTTGAAGCTTAAGAAATTTCTGGGAGAAATAATCAACTTTCAGCAGGGAATATTACTTATATGTGGGGAATGGAATTTGGTTTGCAATAGTGAGGTTGTATCCAGGTGGGGATCTTGAATGAAAAATATAACAAAAGATGGTAGATTTCTGAAGAAGTTTTATGAAAATATTTGATATGAAAGACATGAATGAATTCAGTAGCAGAAACTTGGAGAGAATTTATATGTTCCCCAATATTACAGTAATTGGGCTAGTCTTAATAGAAATTTTATTTCACATGAACATGTCCATTTAATTGAGAACTTAGATGCACATCCAGTAACTATTTTAGATCATGTGCCAGTAATTACTAAGGTAAGAATGCAGGGTAATGAAGTAAAGATGAGACACTGGTACTTCCTCACCTACCTGTTAAGAGATGAATTTAAGAAAAATGTAGTGGAAAGTATCCAGGAGTTATTAGGGAAGATAGAAACTATTCTGTAAGTTATAGCTAGTAAGTGGGATAAAAAGAAAGTGAGTTTAAAATTAGGGTAGAAATAAAAGAAAGAGATCTAGTTAAGAAGTAAAGAAAATTATTTAGAGGTGCTGACAAAGTTTAAAGTATTACAAAATAAGGGGCGTCTTACAGAACAAGAGGAGACACAGTTGCAGAGTGCTAAAGAAAAAATAAGGGTGTACTTTGGTAATATGCATAAGTTTAGAAAGATTGCTGTTAAGTAACTGTTTTTCTGATGATAATTCCAAAGCACAATACATTTTGGCTCAGTGACTTAGGCAACAGAAAGTAGAAAGGGCTTTCTGACAGACCCCTATAACAGGAAAAATAACCGGTGATCCTGAAGAGGTATTAGAGATATTTTGGAAATTTTATGAAAATTTGTATAAGCAGGGAAGTGGGGAAATAAAAAAAAATTCAGAAATGTAAATATGTAAAACTATAAGTAGATGAGGTTCAACAACTAACAGTTAAGATAAGAGGAAATGAGATAAATATGATAATGTATAACTAATCTAAAGACAAGTCTTCCAGAATAGATGGTATTCCAGTAGACGTTTGGAAGTTAGCAGGGAAGAAAGTCATAATCTGGAAGGATCTGGAAGGTTTTGTTTTAACAGTATGTTAAAAGGAGGGAAGGTACCAACGTCCTGGACAAAAAGCTGTGGTGGCTGTAATACCTAAAGATGGTAAAGACCCATGTGATCCAGCTTCATATATGATTGTTTCTGCCATTTCACACTGCGCTAATCGAAGGAAGGACACTGAGCAAACTCAGATCTATAATATATAACATTAAGTATCCTGTTTTTTTGCCAATTTTTTCGAGTTATACTTTGTCTATTGCATACTTTTCTAGCTAGTTTCACTGTGTGTGAGGTATTAACAGGAAATTGTCCACTTTTATTAAGCATGTGTTTGGGTTGTTTGATTCTGATAGCTTGTTTGCAGTTAAAAACTTTCTCTAGAGCATCCTTTATCTGTTTAAAACTTTAATTTAAAGCCTCACTGCTGCTTTTCTGCTGTGAGAAACATTTCTGCAGTTTGTTTTCCACCCTCCCTCCCTATTGTTAGCTGTTCTTATAGTTGGGTGGCTTTGCAGTTGCCCACCCCTGCTGTAAATTTGATCTGGGACACTCCTCCCAGTCTAGTGTTATTACCTCATTCTACCTAATACAGGGAGAACATTTGAGAAGGCCAATCCACTTAGTTTCTGCTCCTCCTTTCCCTCTTTCCACCTAAAAAAAACATGTTTTCTAAGCTTGTTTCCTGCCTTTCCTGTGGGTAGTGTAGTCTGGATACAGATTTGCTGTGTCCAGGACTGTTTGTGGGCTTCTGAGCCCCCAAGCCTTTCTGTGTTGGAGGGAAGCCTTCTAGCTTAATTTTGTTTCTTAGAACTAGCCATTTTTTGTTTCAGCCCTCAAATCTGTTTTTTTTTTTTGAGCTCAGCACTTGTTCAGAACTCGTAAGCACTAAATAAGCTACAAATTACTACAACACTCAACTTTCCTCACTTGTCTAGAGGAAAACAGTTTCTAGTACTTAACAAATAAGCACCTATCTAGGCATGTCTAAGGGTCAGCTCCCGGTGTTTTCTCCTGTCTACCTGATGAATCTGGGCATCTTGGGGCAATGCAGCAATTGCCTCATGTACACAGACAGCCCTCTCCTCCTACCACCCAGCACTACAACCTGTGAGAGATGCACTTATATAGCCAAACTGGAAGCAAAGCTTTTTTCACCCAAGACTGGACTAGACAGTCAAGAGGAGAAGATAAACACTTGCACCACACCGCACTCATCACATAGTCCCTCGAAACCTACACCACCAAAACACACGCACAGAAACACAAAACACACACATACATTCGCGGAGGCTCTCAGTAAAAACCTGCCCAAGCAACAGGGACCTCCAAAGCAGAAACACAAGCAACCTCCACCCCCCAGCACAACCCAAACCAATAGCCCACAAACTCAGTGTGCCACTCAACCACAGCCCATAAGGCATAACAACGTACCCAACACTCTAGTCATAGGTGACTCTGTAGTCAGGCACACTGATGTTCCACTCACCAAGCTAAACAAGGAGAAAGTTACTGTCAGCTGCCTGTTGGATGCCAGGATCTGCCACATAATGCATGCACTCAGGTCACTCCACAACAAGTACAAATATGACTCTCTCATTGTCCATGTTAGTGTGAATGATCTGAGATGTACCTCCCTGGACTACATGAAAAGGGACATGGAGGAGCTGTCCGATCTTGTAGCCCAGGCAGGTATGTCCCTAGCCCTGAGTAGCATCCTGCCATCAGCCAGAATACCACAGTACAAGGACAAAATGATTGACTTCAACAATTGGCTAAGCTTCTGGTGTCATTCTAAGGGGATCCAGTATCTGTCTGCCTGGGATGGTATGATCGACAAACCACGATGCTTTGCCAGAGATGGCCTGCATCTGTTGTCCCTGGGATTCTGGATACTGGCTAAGGCGCTAGCCACCCCTATAGTGCCTTTTTTAGGCAAGGTTCAAATAATAAATTCACCACCGTAACAGGTACAAGCAAGCAGAATCTGAGGGTATTGCTACTCAATGCTAGAAGTCTAAACCTCAAAATGCATTCACTCGAGGAACTCCTTAAAATGAAGAACGTTGACATATGTGCAGTGACAGAGACCTGGTTCAAGGCTCCAGAGAGTACCCATGCATTACCAGGCTATAATTCATACCACACCTTTCGGCCACCTAACCTGGACTGAAACACTAAAGGTGGAGGTGGGTCCATATTCATTAAGGATATCCACACCTCCAGGCTAGTTGCTCAGCATAATGCATCCAAGATTATCCAAGTGCAGCTAACTCTGGGCAAGACCGCAGTCCAAATTGTAGCTTGCTACAGATCCCCCACCATGCCCCAGGATTCCCACTCCTCATTTCTTGATACACTGGAAAACATTAGGGTACACCCTAACACCCTAATAATGGGCAATTTCAACTACCCCACCATTAACTGGGAAAACTACTCCTGTACCAACTCTTGTGCTCAATGTTTTCTGGAATTCATAAATTCCAATGCCTTGGATCATCTTATCCACACCCCCACCAGGAGGAGCAATATCCTAGATCTGGTTATTACCAACATGGGCAACTAGTGTTCTACACCAGAGGTCAATTCCTCGTTGGTCCGATCCGACCACAAGCTAATCACCCTAGACATCCACATTCCTCCCCCACCCCCCATTAGGGAAACCACCATAAATAATTTCTCCAAAGCCAACTTCACGCTTCTTAAGACAGAAATGGCAAACTTCACGACACCTATGTTGACGGACAATAGAGGTATGACTGCTGAATCCTACACAAATGCACTTTATAAGCACTTACACAAGTGCATGGATCGTGCAATCCCTAACAGAACCAAGATGCTATCCTCCAAAAAAAGGAAGCCAATCTGGTGGTCCTCTGCCATAAACAAACTCTACAACAGAAGAAAGAAACTGTTGCAAAAAAGAGTAAAATCCCATGATTGGAGAAACTCCCTGGTCAGCCTCAATAAGAAGCTGAGATCCCTCATAAAATCCTCCAAAGCTAGTTACGAAAACAAAATCGCCACTGACTCTAAAGATAACCACAAAGCATTCTACAGCTATGTCAAAAATCTCAATGGCAGCACTCAGATTTGCTCTGAGTTGCAGCACAATGGCACTAAATATGCAGAACCAACTGATATTGCCAACATCCTGGCAGATAGGTTCAGTGCTAACTTTACCCCCCCTCTCATCCCCTAAAGGGCCCATCTCTATACCAGAAGAATGCAAAGTACCTGTAATCACGGCTGCACAGGTAAAAAACACACTCTCCAAAGCCAATAACACAGCATCCATGGGACCTGACAACATCCCAGGCTGCGTTCTACATGAACTACAGAACGAACTGGCACCCCACCTAAGTACCATGTTCAATCATAGCCTCACCTCAGGCTATGTGCCCACTGAATGGTGCACAGTGACTGTTATCCACTCCACAAAGGTGGAGCCACCACAGACCCTGGAAACTACAGCCCCATTACCTGACGAGCCTGGTCTGCAAGGCTATGGAACGTATCATCATGGAACTTATAAACAATGACATTGGTAATCTCCAAACTCAGGACCCCACCCAGTTCGGGTTTGTAAAAGGCAGATCATGTCTCCTAAACCTGATAGACTTCTTTGAAGCGGTCACCAAAGGCGTAGATGAGGGTAAGGTGGTTCACACAGCCTTTCTAGATCTCGCCAAGGCTTTTGACACCATCCCCCACTCTGGAATTGTAGATAAACTCACTAAACTAGGTATAAATCCCTATGTCACTAGATAGGTTGCCAACTGGCTCACTGACAGAACCCACACTGTGAAAGTAGCAGACTCCAAATCCAACTTCAGACCAGTGACAAGTGGAGTACCACAGGGTTCAGTCCTGGGTCCCCTCCTGTTTGGTATCAACTTCCCTGAAGTACAGGCTAACACAGAAGGTTTTTGGCTAATGAAGTTCGCAGATGACTGCAAACTAGGAGCCATAATCAAAACTTCAAAAGATGTGGACATCCTACAAAAGGGCCTCGTTGAGACAGATGCCTGGTGTCAAAGCCATGGTCTCAAGCTCAATGCCAAAAAGTGCATTGTCATCCTTTTTGGTAAAAACTCTGTACCCATGAGCTACCACATAGGTGGTAGTCTACTTAACACCAAAAGTGTGATAACAGACCTTGGGACACAGGTGGACAGTAGTCTCTCCTTTGATAATCACATCGACACAGTAGTCAGGAAATCCTTCTACGTGGCACACTTCATCACAAAAGGTTTCTCAAACAGGAAAAAAAGAGGTCATTGTTCCCCTCTACTCTTCACTCATTAGACCCATTGTAGAGTACAATGCCTCTTTTGGTATGTACCTCACAAGACATCTACAACTGGAAGGGCCACAGAAATACCTCTCAAAGAGGATTACCAGCCTCAAACAGATGCCCTACGCAGACCATCTCACAAAACTGCAGCTTTACTCCGTCGCATATCGCCTACTCAGAGGCAATCTCTGCCTACCACACAAAGCTATGTCAAACCCAGAGATTTTGGACATGCTCCACTTAAAGAAATCCCAATCCCTCCAAGCTACACACTCTAGAGACCTAAACCTTGTCACCACAATAAACAGAACATGCTGGAGGGATAGATTCTTGTCCCAGACACTTCCCATACTGTGGAACAAACGACCTGTCAATATCAAACAAAGCTCCTCATTAGCACTCTTCAAGAAAAATCTTGATGATTGGATGGGAGATAGGAAATTCACCCCGGAGATCACTTCTGTGGCTCTGCTCGACAGTGGGTACCTTTTGGCTAGACTTATTTAGGCCCTAGGGCCAATAGCCTAGTACCTACCTATGAACCTATATAGGCCCATTTCAGTGCTAAACCTTGATTACAATATCTATAATGGCTAAAAGAATGACAAAGGTGATGTCAAAATTGATACTTACCAATGTGGTTTTATGGAGGGAAGGCCAGATTTTGACAGCATTAATAGAACAATGATGATCCAGAGAGAAGCAGAATGTAAGAAAGTGCCACTGTTATTGGTGGCTCTTGATGCAGAGAAAGCATTTGACAGAGTAAGCTGGGATTTTATGAGCAGGACTATGGAAACATTTGCATTTCCTGATAAAATATTATGGTTAATTAGAAGGATATATGAGGGATATGAGGGATCCGATACAAAAAAAATCAAATTGGGAGGGTTCCTCTCTTGTAAGTTATGTCTGAACAGAAAAACCAGGCGGGGGTCTTTTTTCCCTTTGTTATTTAGGTTACATTTTGAATCACTAGCAAAGAAAATAAGGGATTCAGAAACTCAAGGATGTGTTTGGTTTGATATTCAAGAAAAGTTGGCTTTATTTGCTGTTGATATTATTTTGTACCTTTTGGAACCAGAAAAGGACATCTCAGAGTTGCGGAATATTCTGAGACTGTTCCATTTTTTTTGGGATATAAAATTAATGAAGATAAAACAAAGGCTATAGCTGTAAACTATGTACCCACACAAGAAAACTTATATCAACTCCCATATTTATGGGAACATGATAAAATGAAATGTTATATGTATATGGATTAAAATAGGATTAGATTATGACAATTATGAATATGTGGGAAGACACTAAACAAAACATAATGCCAAAACTGAGAAACTGGAAGCTGTTGCATATGGATATGGATAGCAAGATACAAGCAGTAGAAATGTTTTTAGTCCTTTTAGTTTTCATATACTGGTCAGGTGTATTTTTATCAGCCAGAGGAGTTGTGGAAGTAATTAAAAAAAGAGCTGAATAATTTTATTTGGGGAGGAAGAGGGCAAGAGTCAAGTGGGATAAATTGCTTGTGCCAACAATATAAGGAGGTTTAGGATTATCTGATTTTAAAGGATATTTTAGAGCTACATAGTTAATGTTGTTATACATAGCACAAGCAGAAAGCTACAGTTCAGAGTGGAAAGGAATGATGATGAAGCAGGGGGGTAGTTCAAGAAATAGGAAAGAATGAAATTTTGGATACAGATCCTTCAGAATAATAACAGCAGTCATACAGAATGAGGCAGAGTAGGGGTCCAAACAGAGAGATAAGTCAGCAAGTAAAGGAGAGTTTTATTGCTGAAATTTAATTCATCCTCAAGTCTTTGTGAGTACCTTCGCAAGGTGAACCCTTTTTTCACAAAATCTTACCAAGACGACACTGATATATAGACTGTATTTATATAGCACATATGGACAGAAGTAGGTTGAAAATTAAAGATAGCTTAGTGCACAAGACCCAAGATAAAAAAGTGCCCATTCCTGGTAGGCACTCTGGTGCCAGGTTTGGAAAAGATGATAGTGTTGAATCCACAAAACGCTGAAACATTCCTATAATGGAGCCAGGCCAGGCCCAGGGGGAGGATGCCCCCCTGTTGTAGAACGAAGTAATAGTCCACAAAAATCACAAAAACTGATAGGCCAAAGAAGATCCATAAAGACGATAAAGTGGACTATTGAGAATAAGAAAGATATTATGCATTGTTACTATTATGCAAAAAGCCCAGAATTTCCAGGCACTAGACATACAAAACAATTGAGAGAAAGTAGATGAAAGAAAAATACTTCCACAAGAAAAACTGTCAGAAGCTCCAAATAAAAATTTGTATTCATTAATACAACAGATTTGTGAAAAATGGTATATAGATAAAGAAACTTTGATCTGCTTGGAAAAAGAAGCATCTCAGCAAGTGAGAAAATATAAACAAAACCTAGACATTTTTGAAAAGTATAAAAAAGAAATATGGGCATGGGAAAGAAAGAGAGATTTCATATGGTGCAGTATTTATGCAAAAGAGAAAGCCAAATTAATCAACGTAACGAAGGCAGCCCCAAAGATATTTGAAGAGAAATACAGGCAAACACATCCAGATATAGAAAATTTCCCAATGCAAAATATCACAAAGAGGGAATGTAGAAAAGATGATTAGTAAAGTAGAAGTTGAAGTTATGGAGTGCCTGTGAAGTGAAGGACTTGGTGTAGAAGGTCTAACACAGGTTACATCACAGCATGATGGAGCGAGTCCCCAAATTAAGAAGCAAGAAGATCAGGAGACATCTGAAGAAGAAATATGGACATGGGAAAGAAAAGGATTTAATATGGTATAATATTTATGCAAAGGAGAAATAATAACTAACCAAGACAAAAAGAACAGCACCAAAGATATTTGAAGAGAAGTACAGGCAAAGGAATCCAGACATGGAAAACTTTACAATACAAAAAATAAGACAAAGAGGAAAAGTAGAAAAGGAGATTAGTAATGGAGAAGTTAAAGAAATAGAAACTGAGGTTATGGAGTACCTGCAAAGTGAAGGACTCAGTGTAGAAAATCTAATTCCGAAAGTACCACAACAGGAACGAGCAATGAATAGCCAAATTAAGGGAAAACTAGTGGAATGGAAAGCAATTGGTCAGGTGCCATATGAAGATATTTTGGTGCCTTCCACAGGAAACCAGTATAAATGTTCACTTGAAGTTGGACAGCAAGGGAAGGAACAGGAAACTGTGGAAACTCTGATGCAGGCAATGTTGAGAAGTGTTAGGCCAGTGAGTTCGCATATGACAGAGCAACGGATGGCACAGGATGAAATTGAAGAGAATGTGCCACAGGAAGATGCTATAGAACTTTCTATAGAATGCCTGCAAGAAATGGAAAACAAAAAATGTGCCCTTAGTTTATAAGAAAATTAACTAAGAGAAGAGTTACTTGATTTAATAGACATAGACACATTAAGATCAATGAAAGAAATAGACAGCAAAAGGTCAATAAAACCCAAAAAGTCAGAAGTTTGGTAAAACAAATGAACACAATAATTAGGCCTGTCCATAGAGATCCATGTGATATAACAAAAGTAAACAGGATATATTACCGTGCAGCTAAATTAATAACTGCTAAAGTTCTACCACGAGAATACAGGGTAGTCCGAGGAAGGAAGGGGAGAAATTAAATAGAGAAAACTATAAAGGAATTAAGACAAAAAATGTTACTGTTAGAAGAATGTAGAAGAGGGAACATATAAAAATACTTAGAAAGATAGACGTGAGAAAAGTAATACGCAATATTAGAACAGACCAGGATCTATCATGCACGGTCATAAACAACAAACTAAAAATCTCAACACAGGTGGAAAAACTTAGAAGAAACGGAGATAAATATAAAGCAAAAGTACAAAGTAAGCAATTTATTGATGACCCAAAAAAGTTTTATAGAGAATTGGGAAACAAGGTAAAAGGAATTGAAAGATTGCCAAAAAAGAAGAAATAGATACATTTTGGAGAAGTATCTATGAAGATCCTGTGGAACATAACAAAGATGCTAAGTGGATAGAAGAAGTAAAATAAAGAGTAAGAAGTTTAAAGGTACAGGATATGAAATGGGATGAAGTAACAGCCAGAGAGATTGAAACAAAGTTAAGAAAAGACTAACACTTGGTTAAAAGTATTAACATATTTGCACAATGATTTAGCCATGAGTAAGAACTATTTATATGGGCCACCCCGAACAGACACCAACCTGGCTAACAGAAAAAACAATGCTCCTACTTAAGAATGAACCTACAAGCTACCCTAAAAATTATAGAGCAATACTTTGCCTTCTGACAGCATATAAACTATACACATGAACTGATGCCAACAGTCTTTATAGTCATTTAGATGAAAACTCTATTATGGGAGTAGAACAAAAGGGTAATAAAAGAAAGTGATATGGAACAAAGGATAATTTGTTGTTAAAGAACACATAGTGGAGAACTGTAAGAAGGGGGAGAATCTAAGTATGCCATAGATTGACTACAGAAAAGCATTTGATATCCCACATTAAATAGATAAGAGTGCTTAAAAGTGTATAGGATACACCAAACACTGATCGACTACATTACAATGACCATGAAACAGTGGCAGACCACTTTGCAGTTAAGCCATGATAAAGGACAAATTATTATCCCAGGGATAAAAATTCAAAGGGGGATATTCCAGGGTGACTCTCTCTCACCGCTGCTATTCTGCCTTGCCCTTAACCCATTAAGCTGTCTACTTAACAGCTTAGGCCATGGCTATAATTTGGCTCCTAGAAAACAGCAATGTATAAAGACTTTTCATCTTCTCTTTCTCAATGATTTAAAACTCTATAGCTCATCAGATGAGGAACTAAAAGTAAAACTGCAAGTTGTCAAAACTTTTTCAGACGATATAAGAATGTCATTTGGTTTGATAAATGCACAAAAGCAACCTTTAAAGCAGGAAAACTGCAGCACCAGGAAAGTATCATTTGGGGACAAAAATGTGGTATAAAAGAACTTGAGCAAGAGGGAGTGGATAAATATTTTGGAATTGATGAAGGATCAACAATAAAACATGAAGAAACGCAAATAAAACTTGGTAAGGAATACTGGAGAAGACTTAAATTAATCCTGAAAATAACATTGACATCTAGGAACAAAATGCAAGCTATAAATCAATTTGCTTTTCCTGTCCTAACTTAGTTTTGGAGTGACTAACTAGCCACAAAATGTGTTGGGTATGTTAGACAGAAAAACAAGAAGGATGCTTCATGCCACCAAATGATTTATAAAAACCAGTGCATGCCAAGATTATATATTCCCTGTCCTGAAGGAAGGATGGGCCTCCTTAAAACTGATACATGTATAGATCTGCAGTCGTGGGACTGCACACATATCTGCTGACCTCACAAGACCCAAACATAGTGAAAGTTTTGAATCCTAAAGAGAATAAATGTAAGACGACGTCTCTGCTTAATCTAGCAGAAGCATATTGGCATCAAACCAGAAGTAGATAAAAATCAGTCAGCAGCTGAATGTGCCAAAAAAACAAAAAGAATATAAGGTGAAGGACCAGATGATAAGTCAAGAAATGTAGAAAATGTATAAATATAGTTGCAGGTACAGAAAACGTCTGGAAGAACCTCATGTTGATCGCAACGAATGCAGGAATGGTTAAGGAGTAGCAAATTCAAACCAAGAGATGAAAGGTTACGATTAGTGGCCCAAGATTGTGGGCTACATACACTCTAGTTTTACAAAGTCCATTGAACATGTGGGAGAAACGGACAAATGTAGGTTTTGTAAAATCGAATTGGAAACAGTCGCATACCTTGTTGCTGGTTGTGACATAGTAATGGCAAAAGGACTGTATACTGGAAGGCATAATAATGTGGCAAGACTGTTGCACTGGGAATTGTGCAAACATTACAGATTGAAGTGGCTGATAAACATTGGAAACATGCGTCAAAGCATCAAAGAAAATGTTGAAGTTTACATCAAATGGGATCACCCATTACCAACAGTTCAAAAGATAGATGCTAGAAAACTGGATATAGTGGTCCATGAAAAGAAGACAAAAGTAGCGTTGATCATTGAAATTGCCACACCGAGTGACTACAGTGCCTTGTGTACAGAGTGACACATAGTCCTAAAATATCAGGATCTGCAGGCAGACACAAGAGCAATGTGGA
This sequence comes from Protopterus annectens, assembly GCF_019279795.1. Taxonomy (NCBI): domain Eukaryota; kingdom Metazoa; phylum Chordata; order Ceratodontiformes; family Protopteridae; genus Protopterus; species Protopterus annectens. The sequence continues at coordinate 477,117,023 of NC_056748.1, forward strand.
AGAAAGATACTCAGACAGTTACAATAGTAGTAGGAGCAAACGGGTCTTAGCTAAATATGACTGTAGATTATTTTTTGTGTGTCACCAATACATATAACCTGTATGAATTGCAGAAGGAGTCATCACTGGCCACACTACTGGTGCTGCAAAGAGGACTTTTGGCTGACATCAAAGATTGAAACAATACTAATGTCAGGTACTTTAATTGTACTTTGACTTAGGAATGGGGTCCATTCCCATCATGGTATTAGAGACCCAAAAGATTTGGAGAAATTAAAAAAAAAAAGTGGACATCCTCCTCAGGTACCCACGATGGCCGTCAAGGGGAAAGTACACAGGTATACACTCTCGGGGATGGCCCCACATGGCCAAAGGGGAGGGCAAAGTGTCCCCTGCCAGGACGGCACCCTCTCCTTCTCTTATGTGGGGAATCAGTCATCTCTGGGGTGCACGACAGCACCACTAGCCAGGTGCCTTTTCCATGGCTGCCCCCTCTGGTTGGTGGAGGAGCACCTGTGCCACCCACTGTATGGATGGGATCCCCTCTCCCACTACTGGGAGGTTAGGGGGAAAGACTCTACCCTGCTTCTTTCTGTCCCTTCCCCCTAGGAGTCACGGGCTCAGTCTCGCCAGCCTCTGATGGGGCAGGTGGAGAGAGAGAGGAGACCAAGATGGTCGGGGGGGGAGGAGAAGCGAGGAGAGGCAGTCCCTGGGGATGGCACCATCCCGAGACCCTCTGCATTAATGATCCTTCAGGTTCACCTACGGAGACCTTGTTACAACTTTTATTTCCTCTAGATAATCAAGTTTGATCAACTTCTCAGTGCACCGCTGGAGCAGTGGCCGACTCCAGCAGGGCCAATCTGAGGGCCTCACTAAACCATCCAACTGATAGTAGCGACGGGCGGTGTGTACAAAGGTCAAGGACTTAATCAACATGAGCTTATGACCTGCACTTACTGGGAATTCCTCATTCATGGGGAATAATTGCAATCTGCGGTACCTATCACAAATACGGTTCAGCGGATTACCCGGACCTGTCGGCCAAGGGTACACATGCTGATCTATTCAGTGTAGCATGCATGCAGCCCTGGACATCTAAGGGCATCACAGACTTGTTACTACTCAATCTCGTGTGGCTGAAAGCCACTTGTCCCTCTAAGAAGATAGGAGTGACCACATGGGGCCGCATGACAAGAGTCTCATTTGTTATTGGAATTAACCAGACAAACCACTCCACCAACTAAGAGTGGCCATGCACCACCGACCACAGAATCAAGAAAGAGCTATGAATCTGTCAATCCTTTCTGTGTCCGTGCCCAGTGAAGTTTTCCGTGTTGAGTGAAATTAAGCCGCATGCTCCACTCCTAGTGGTGCCCTTCCATTCATGCCTTCTGTTAAACCTCATTCCATTCAGTTCCTTTATGTTTCAGTTGCAACCATACTCCCACCCCAGAACCCAAAGACTTTGGTGTCCCAGAAGTTCCCCAGTGGGTCATGGGAATAAAATCACTGGATCGCTAGTCAGCATCATTTATGGTCGGAACTACGAGGGTGTCTGATCATGTTCGAACCTCCAACTTTCATTCTTGATTAATGAAAACATTCTTGGCAAATGCTTTCACGTTCTTCATCTTGCGCCAGTCATAGAATTTCACCTCTAGTGGCACAATACGAATGCCTCCGACTGTCCCTTTTAATCATGGCCCCAGTTTTGAAAACAAACAAAATAGAGCCAGAGTCCTATTCCATTATTCATAGCTGAAGTATTCAGGCGATAAGCCTGCTTTGAACACACACATTTTTTCAAAGTAATTTCATAAGGTAGCTTAAAGTATAGTAAGAACTAAGCCAACATGGGAATGGAGAAGGAAGATTCTGTTGATAGGGAAAACTGCAATTAGGGGTACAGAGAGTAGACAAGAGGGGACTGGAATTTACTGGAGGAAGCTGACAAAGGAACCAAGGTGTTGGGAAGAAATTAAAGAAAGAGAGGTAATGACATTTGGATTTCAGGATAGTGATTATCATCCCTGTCAGGGATTGATATCACAGTACAGGCAAAAGTGAAAGGGATAGAAAACCTTCATGAAAAATCATCCCTGGTTGAGTTTTTAATTCAATGTAGAACAGAAGCTGCTGTTAAAGGAATAATTTGTAAGGCTTATAAAATATTGCACAATAACTATAGTAATCCATCAGAAGAGGGCAGAAATGATTGGGAAGAGATATTAGATATATGCATTTCACAAAGAAACCATGGGAGGACATATGTATGGCTGCCAAATATACAACAAAGTCTAGAAGATTTAAGGATTTTTGCCTAAAAGTGTTTGCATAGATACTATTATACCCAAAGCAGATTCCAAAGAATTTTACCTCGTGTAGACTGCAAATGTTGGAGGTTTGATTGGGAAAGAAAGAGGTAACTAGGGACATATGTTTTGGGAGTGTAATGAGTTGGCAGATTAAAAAAATTCTTGTTTATTAGTTTACTCTGTCAGGAATACTGGATGAGCAAATGAGTGTAACTAAGGAAATTGTTTTTTTGAGCTGGGATACAGGATGTGAATTGTCTAAACATAATAAAAGCCTTGTTAAGTTTAATTCTGGTGGCTGCCAAAAAAAATACTGAATATTGTAACATTGGTAAAAGAAAAGGCGTGAAAAGGGTAGGAGTAAATTGCCTAGAAAAAAATGGAAATTATGGGAACAATACATGTAAAAAATGTTTTGAACGAGGAATGAGGTTTAAGAGAAGGCATGAATTGAATAACTTATGTAATGTTGCATAAATTTTAGGATATATAGTAATGGTTCTACTTTGAAATTTTGAAATACCGAATTTCAGTATCTTGAGATGAGAATAACGAAAATTCACTACAATGAAAAATAAAAAAAAAAAAAACTAACATCACTATACTGAAAGTTCATAATACCGCATTTTCAGTATGAAATGTTTTTTAATGTACTCTCCACCACACAAAAATAATAACACAGCCTTCCTCCCTGCACCATCACAAACCAAAACAGCACACGCACGTCAACAAAACCTTAGTAACCTACATTTAAGCAGGTGGGCAAGCCCTCCTGCACCCCCCATGTTGGGGGGGGGGGCTATGCCCCTCATACCCCCGCTACTTACAGGGTCTATTTTATATATTTAAAGCTTCAAAATTTCAAACCTCATATGTTCGACAACATATGAGCGAAACTTGAATCTTCGAGTATATAATAAAAACGTAAAAAACAAAAACACATTAACGCTCTGAGAAGGGAGGCAAGCCCCCCCACCCCCTACTTAAATATACCATCTCCGAGACCGCATTTCAGTGCAGAAAAGGGAAATTTTCCCACTCTGAGCGTACAGAGCTATTGCCTTTCACTTTTGAACTTTTCAAAGTTCGATCATATGGTGTCGACCATATGACGTTTGAACTTTGAAACGTTCGATAATTGAATAGGGACCCTATGTATATATATGTATATATATATATATATATCACCTCCGAGGTCGCACTACCATGAAAAAAACAACAAACCTACCATTATGCTCTCTACACTTCCATTGCACACTGTCAAACCTATACCTGCGAGAAACACACACACACTGCACATGTAAAAAATCACCACTTTCAAAACTTGCGCGCACACACACACACACACACACACACACACACACCTACCTACCCCAACCTACTCCTAAAACTTCCCAAAAAATTAAAACATAACACATTTCTATTCAAAACCCTTACACACTACAAATCTACCTGTATCTCCACACATAACCACACATCGGCTGCCATGTCTACATCCCAGAAACCACTACACCTTAAAGGGGCACCATACTATACAGAACAGACTGTACCACAACTACTTCAGATTCAGCAACATCAGTTTCCTTATTATGCAGTTTCAAACAACTGCACTTTCGTTATTCTCATCTCGAGGTACTGAAATTTGGTATTTCATATTTCAAAATTTGAAAGTAGAACCATAGCAATATATGTGATGTATAATATTTATAAATATGAACCTAATATAGTTTGATTACTTTTATGTAAATATGGTTGCCTATGTCACGTGATAATTCAGCAAAGGTGTTTTGAAAAAGTATTAGCAGAAATTTCACATTATGTGGAATACTTCTGTATCACATTCATCAAGCTGTTCGGAAGGTCATGGTGCTGCAAGAATGTAGCTTGTATGTTGGTGTGGATTAGCAGCTGGAAAGAGACAGAAGATGATTACACTGTGGGTAGAGTATAGTATTAGTAAGTACTTAAGGGACCAATTGTCCTAGGCTGAGCAGCTGCATCTGAGCTTGTAGGAAAGATGCAGTAAGGTCCTAGTTATGGCTAGCCATCCTGCTCCGACTGTCTGCTTACCAGTGGTGTTCCTTTTGTGGATGTTTTAAATTAAATTTACATGTAGGTCATACTAGTCAGTTTTTCAGTCATTGAATGTTGGCCACCAAAGCTGTAATTAAAATTTGGAGGGCATATTCAAAATTAGGAAAGGAACACTTCAGCACAGTACTGCTCTGGATTTGTGTGTAGAGGAGAAATTGGTTTGAAGCTTCAGCTCGGTGAAACCAAAACACAGTGTTACCCTCTACACTCTCCTCTTACTTGTATATACTAACTCCACAGTCAGAAACATTGTCCAAACACTTTTAATCGCTTTTGGTGCACAAATAAAACTGACGCTGGCAGTGGTTTCCTAGGTAGAAAAAAATTATCATGGACTAGTAATGAGTAGCATAAACTCATCCGCTGTACACTGGACCAAGTGAGGGAAAACTGTGATCCCTCTATAGTTCTTAGAAACACTTATGCCAGGCTTTCTTGTGGTTATTATAACCTTATCATCATTCTTCTGAATTTCATCTTAATTTATTTACAGGATGCTGAAGTAATGCCAGATTGGTCAGAGTTTAGAATGCTCCCTTTTCAGAAAGTTACTTCAGCTGGATTTGTTCCATTTAACATCAGAAATACTGAATTGCTTATCACAATGTCTGCACTTTTTTCCCATCTTGTAAAGTACTTTATCTGTTGTGGATTCTAGTGTTCTACTTTTTGATCCTTGTATTTTGAACAGGCATTACCCTTTTTCATGCTTGAATTATTAGACACTTCACTGCTTTATCCTTTAATATTCCTAATGCTGCTGTCTTACAAAAAGAGCATTGCACTTTCCATCTTGACCTATCCCTTTTAATTACGTCAATGACCAAAACAGCTGTATCTTTCCTCTAGTTTATAGTGATGTAGGCATTTGTTCTGCTTGCATGCTCAGGTGTTTGTTGCGTGTTAGTCTTTGAATTTGCTACTTAGAATCAAGGGCATAGCCAGGATTTTTGAAACTGTATCCCAGCCTTCACAAGGTAGCCCTTTTCCTCCCAAGTGTAGCATCTCCCAGCCCTAGACTATTAATTTTTTTCTGGCCAGTATTGCTTTTCATATTTAAGCAAAAAAAAAAAAAAAGCCAACCAGGCTTTCAGAAAAGGTCTATGTAACTAATTGTGTAATATACACCATTACAAATATAGATAAAATATTTTTAAAAAGTACTTGCTGTGGTGTTCATAGTGTATGTTTGGCATTTATCTACATTTCCTGTTACCTCTAATTTACTACATGGCATTCTTTGCTTGCTTGCTTTGGTCTTTTTCTTATGAAGTACCTACTGGATACTTGCCCAACGTTTTTCTAAACAATCGTTGTCTTATGTTAGTCTAAATAAATAGTATTTATGTGCATTTCTGTAGCTTAATATGTGAAAATAAATAGCATGGTTTAATACTTAGTATTGTTTTCTTGTATTTTTCAGACTTCCTGTTGTCACTCTTATGGCCAGAAAGAGTTGATGGAGTACCTACCTAGTCTTTGGTCTAATATCCGCAGGGAGGTGAGTAACAAAAATGTATAATATTTTATTACAGCATACTTTTTAGCATAGCTGCTGTGAAACCCATTTTGCTTTAAAACTGCAAGTCAAGTCTCTAATGCTTAGAGGTGATGTGGGTAAGACTCTTACATAGCAGCTTTACCAAAACTCTTTGAAGGCTCGTATAGCATCTTTACCAAAACTTTGAAGATATAGAGCTCATCTTTCATCTAGGATCCCGCTATCCCGTTCTCTTTGCCTATACGCTGATATTAATCCTTGGTAGGGAAGGTAATCACTAACCTTCAGTCCAAACTTTTGCTTGTCTTCATCCCACTCTGTTACCTTTCCTTCTCTAGTTATTTGCTTCCCAGTCCATTGTTTCCTTTGCTAATTTCCCCCAGTATTTTCTATACCCACTGCTAGCAGTCATCTGTATTGACAAAATCTTTTCACATTCCTTAAAGTACTTTCTGCACAGTATGAATGTAATATTCTGTTTAGTTCTTATTCTCCTTAATGACCTGCATCCAAAATCCTGCTATCTCCTTATTTCTGAACCCACGTCCCCCATTTCATTATTACTCTCTATGTTGATTTATAACCTTCTTTGTTTGTTATATATGTGAGCCTTGACTGTGTAACTGTAAAGTATGGCTTTAAATCAGCTGTTCAAACCCACCTTGTTCTATAGGGAATATCAACTTATCCAGCTTAACTCTTGTCATCATTCCCTCCCAAATAAATTTTTTCAACTTTTAATTAACATCCATAGCTTCTCTTCTGGTTGATAAAAAGATGCATGATGTGTATATGAAACTAAAGGGACTAAAAAGTTTTCAATGCTTGCATGTTAATATCCGTATCTAAAATCAAGAGCTTAATGTTTTCTCGCCTTCCCACATATTCTTAGCTACCATAACAGAATCTTTTTGTAATCCATTCACCTAAATACTTCACCTTATCATGACCCCATAAATTGTTTTGGGTATGTAGTTTACCACTATTGATCTGATGTTATCCACGTCACTATTCCTTACTCTTGGGTCTTGGATCCAACAGCGGATCTGAGCCGGCAACTTTATAGACAGCTTCTAGGCTGGAGCTCCTCCACTTCCATGATCCCAAGCTGCCCTGTAACTCCCCTCAGATCTCGTTTCTTGCACTAAGCTTTGAATGCAGATTCTTTGGCTTGAGTCTCCAGTGGGTCTAAGTAGCTTTATTTCAAACCTTTTGTCAGTAGTTTTTCTTGTAATTTAGTGTTTTCTTGTTAGTGTTTAGTGTAGCTCTTAGTACTGGCAATTTTAGACCCTCCCCTCTGTTTCCATTTGTTAGCCAGAGTGTGTGTGTGTGTGTGTGTGTGTGTGTGTGTGTGTGTGTGTGTGTGTGCTTGGCGCCCATTTTTATAGTGGCCGTTATTTCTGTTGTTTGGTGATGCTTTTGTAATAGTTTTGAAGTTGGTTAGTGCTTGATGTACGTTTGTCGGTTGGGCTTTTTCCAGTTTTGACCCATGCTTGTTCTAACAGTTGTGTGTTTTGTGTGTCACTTTGGCTGCATCATGTCTGATACGGCAGTTGACTTTAAAAGGAGCTCCTCATGCAGTCAGAAGATGCCCATTTGTGATTCGCATGAGGAGTGTCTTTATTGTTTGGGCGCTGACCACCTGGATCTTGAATGCTACATTTGTGTCGCTTTCAACCCTAGGGCTTTGGTCGAGCATCGAAACAAGCTCCTGTTAAAAGGGTTGGCTTAAGAGGGGCTCTTGGCTTAGTCCACTGCCAAATCTGGACTCTTAGAGCACAGAAGGAAGGCCCCCTTGCTCCCCGGATCTTCCTCCTCAAAAAAGGCGAGACAGTCTGATCCCAGTGCCTCGGATCAGACTCCAGACTCAACCCAGTTGGATCCAGTGTGCTAGGGTCCTAGGCCCTGTGACGACCCCCCATGGATCTGGATCTTCTGCTCCGAGACTCTCGGTTCCTAGATTGTGGGAGTCCACTCCTGGATCCCAGGTCTCCGGATTGAGGCCTTCAGATCTGCTTGGATCCGGACCATGCACAGATCTGGCTTCCTCAGATCAGAGTCATGTGAGATCCAAACGTTCAGATCCTTTCTTGTCATTGGATCTGAGGTGGTTGGATCCAGGACCGGTGTCAGATCCCACTATTATTATAGAGGATTCTCCCTCCTGTTCCGGCTTGGAGCAGTTTCCTTCTGTCTCCAAGCATAGGAATCTTTCCTTAGAGGGAAAGTCCTTGGGATCTTGACATCTGTCCCAAGCCAGGTCATCCACCTCCTCTAGTTCCTCCAGGAGTTTGCTTCCTTTGGATAAGCACAGGATGATCAGTCTTTTCTCAAGGCTCAGATTGAGTTGGGGCTTCTCGTGGCCTCTGCCCATCTGGCCAAGGGGCCATCAGCTATCCTTTTGTTGGCTTCTCATCTGATGAGGTTGGATCGCATGGGGGGAGATAGGGATCGCTGGGGACCATTCTTTCCCTACCCTGAGTCCCTGTCTACTTCTGCTTAGTCTCCCCCTGGACAGGTGTCATCCCAGGCCCAAGCGGTCACCCTGGTTTCCTTGGGTGAGGATTCTGTTCCTGTTTTTTCAGACCAGTCCCTTCCCCTTGGCACTTAGGCCCTTGACAGCTCAGGGCGGTACTGTCCAGAAGACAGGAGGTGCTTGGCCGGCTCTGGTCCTTTTCACCAGGTTGGCTTTCATGCTGGGAGTGTAGACAGGGCATCATCCAGTCCTTTGGCTTTCCGGGTAGTAGAGAGGACCCTTTCCTCCCTGTTTCCTCCCTAAGGACCATCCCAGCCTTTCAGAGCAGACCCCACTCATCCTGTCCCAGGTCAGCCCTCTCGATCTAGCCTTCAGGCGGGATTTTCTCCGCTTGGGGTCCTCCTGTCTTCCGAATCCTCCCCCAAGCTACCCCTGAAGGAGGTTCCTCAGAAGAGATTGTGTAAGAGACACCTGGACTCCCCGGCTGAGTTGCTGACCAAGGATATGGACCTTGATGAAGGGGATGGGTCCCTCAGATCTCTGCCTGAGGATGTCTCTTTCAGGACATCTTGGAAATCATTACGCTTAAGGGCGGTTAGTCTTCCCTTCCCCCATCCTCTGAGGAGTCTATCTTTCGGAAGGCTTTCGGGACTTGACCATCTACCACCTGGGATCCCCTCTGCAGATGAAAATTTAGACCTTATCGCTAACAGGGTGTGGAAGGAGACTGAGTCTGTGGAGGCTGTTCCTAAATGCTTGGACAAATTCCTCAGTCCTACGTCTGACAAGTAGTTTTGGTCCAAAGAAGTGTCAGTCGATGCTGTCGTGGCAGTTGCCACCAGTAAGAAAGAACTGACAGAACAGAGCACTTCTGCCCCCCCCTTCAGCTGAGAGTTCCAGGCGATTGACAGGCATGGAAAGCGGGTTTTTGCCTAAGCTACATTCAGGCTGCAGACGCTAATCTGCCTGGCATATTTCACCTGGCTACAAAGGGCCTTAGTCAATGAGCTTACCACATCCCTTTATGCGGTACTGGCTGCCGGGGAGCTAAGTAAGGTGTCCCACAAACTATCCACACATTCTTCCCTGGCTAATTCATTGATGAAGCTGATTGCCAATGTTACGGAAGGTGCCTCTCGGGTGACTGGCACAGGCATCGCACTTCGGCGTCACACCTGGCTGCACCTTTGTGGATTTGTGGAGTCCTTTAAGGCATCTTTCACCATGCCCTCTTCGATGGTTCTACCCTGTTGGGCCCATTGGTCAAAGAGACTCTTACCCGCATTGATCTGGAAGGCAAGACCTTTGTTGTGGGAATCATATTTTACACCCCTCAACATTCCTTTTCCAAGATGCAGAGAGGGGCCAGGAAAATGTGATTTTGCAAGGCGCAGTCTGTCTTTCCAGATGCTCAGGATGAGCCATCCTCTAGAGGCCGGGGGAGAAGGTTCAACAGCAAACACTGCTCCAGGGGCCGAGGGGGGGTCTGTAAAATCAGGGCTCCAGGGAACCCTTCTCTGAGAAGCCCCAACAGAGCTCCTGATGTCCTGCCCTGGAAACAGTCATGGGTTGTTTGTCTCTGCACCATTAGGCATGGGCAAGTATTACAAAAGATCGTTGGGTGTTAAACATCAGTTCCACGGGTTACTATATTCCCTTTACTCAGTCACCTCCTCCGGTCAGGAGATCCCTCCCTGATGCACCACCCCATCAGAGGGAACTAGCTCTGCAAAAAGTGCTCAAGCTACTTCAAAAGAGAGCCATACAAGAGGTCCTCCCAGGACAACAAGAATCTGAAACTTGCTTTCGCTTCTTTTTTGGTGCCAGAGAAGAATGGGGTAACCTGTATCCAATCTTGGACCTCGGCACTTTCAATCTCTCTCTCAAGACGTCCAAGTTCTGGATTGTCACTGTCCAGTCCATCGTGCCTCTGTTGCACAAGGATGATTGGATGTGCTCCATGGATCTCCAAGATGTGTACTATCATATAAAAATAGACAGGTGGTCCAGGTGACATCTCCGCTTTCGAGTAGGAGCTAATCACTACCAGTTCAGGACCCTACCCTTTGGCCTTACCACAGCCCCCCTGATGTTCACCAAGTGCATGGCAGTGGTTGCAGCTCACCTGGAGACTACAGGGATCCCAGGTGTTTCCATAATTTGGCTCCTCACAGCTCCCACAAAGCATTGTCTGGCCACTGCCTCTCGGTTCCTACTAAAACTCTTCGACCAGTTAGGGATTACAGTAAATCTCCCCAAATCGAACTTGATTCCATCACAAAATTTGGAATTCATCCCGATCCAGTTGGACACTGTCAAAGATTGCAACACTACCTCTCTGTCACATACATCTCATCAGAACCCATGTCCATTGCTTTTTAGATCAGACTCGTCCTCAGGCCCACCTTTCTCTCAGGGCCTTAGGGTCCATGGTGGTGGCGATCTAGCTGGTGTCATTAGCCAAGTTCTACATGAGAGTTCTGCAGTGGACTGTAGGAATTCAGTGGTCTTCCTTGTATCATCTGATGACAACCCTGATCCGTCTCACTGCAGAGGGCAGGCGTCATCTCCTTTGGTGGATCCAGTCTCCTGACCTTCTCACGGGCAGACCACTCTCTCTTCCTCCTCGAAGTGCCACAGTGACCTTGGACACTTCCTTGCTGGGGTGTGGGTGCCATTTTCAGGGAAAGACAGTCCAAGGCATGTGGTCTGCCTCAGAGACCAAACTGCTTATCAGTGTTTGGAGATGAGGTCAGTCCTCCTCATGTTGCAAGCCTTTCAGGTCTGCCTCCCCCCAGGTACCATTGCAGTTCACACAGACAATATGGCTGTTGTGTGGTACATCATCAAGCAGGGGGCACACATAAGTTTTGTTAATGGTAAGTTAGACATGGATGAGATCTAGGACATATCCTGTCTAACAAGTATGACAATTAAATTTTGTTTAATGAACATAGATACACCACCACCACCTTTAGTGCCTTCATGTAGTGCACTGAGCCTATATGCAGGTAGGTGATAACCTTGCACTGATGGGGTGCACTCAGTGGTATTAGAACAGGTTATTGTGATGATGCATTTATCGATGCTGTGACGACCGTGCCCAGGCCCAGCAATCAAGGAGCCTCAATCCTCACCACTAACAACAGGTTGGTCATCTCATAGAAGAGAGGAAAGGATAACTAATACACACAGTAAAATACAATTTCCCTTAAGTGCACACAGAAATCACAGTCAGTCTGGGGCTTGTTGCTCCCTTGCTCACCAGGTCCCCAATAAGACTACCCACTGGCACAGCTATAAGGTCCAGTTCTCAGTCTAGCTGGGCAAGCTAAAACCTTCAGTATTCTCTCTGTCCAACCAGTGCTTCGTGTCCCTGCCCAAGTAGTTGACACAACGCAAGCACACTGTGAGATAAGTATTTATACAACTTCACAGACAGTCCTGGGAAAGGTCGACACAGATTCTCCAGCTGTGCCCCTTTACCAAGACCATTACTGCCACCACCCAGCTAATACTATCAGCTACCAAAAGGCCCTTAAAAGGGTGGCCAGTTATTACTGTGCAATATTATTATCCAGTGGTAATGTGACTATTCGGTCTAGGCTTATTGGAAGGGCTTAGACAGTAAACTCTATAAATATATAATATACTCTAAAGCATAATATATCTCTACATAAACCAGCCACAGGTAGAAGGTTTTAAAAATGTTTACTAATAAATAATTAAAACACAATACAAAACTACTGCATCACAGAGATATCTAAGAGTTCAGAGATCACACAGGAACTTAAATAATACAGTAGGGCAGGTCTGATTTCAAAGAAAAATACCTAATTAATTTTTACTAGCTTTAACTATTCCTAGAAGAAATCACAGTGCTAAAACTTACATGTGAGCATAAGGGAGAGTGCTGAGTTAGATGTCCAAAGTCAAAATGCTCTCAGTCTTTCACTGAACAATAGTTTTTAAAAACTAACCAACAGCTCTGCTGAGGCCCTCCCAAATTACATCATTTTGACACTTAGGTTTTCTCAGGCCACAAACTACATTATTTAGCAAGCTAACACCTGCTCAGAAACTTACAACAGTACAAGGCATTTCACATATACACTGTAGCAGAAACCAGAGCAATAAAGCACCTTCCATATGTAAATTCTGGTCATAAACTTTAGCCTTAAAACAATGGGCATGAAACCTTCATCCAGACTCACTGGAGCCAAATTCTAACATGAAAGGGTCACAACATGCTTCACTGGGCCAGTAGAGTGCAATGTTGTCACATATTTTGCAGTTCCACATTTCACAGTATTCTTTTACCCTCAAGAAAACATGCCTGTATTTTACATTTATTTACAAATGCCAGAATTATATATCAAATTCTATTTGACTAGGCTGGCAGCATTCTCCCATCTCTCCCCAATCGTCATAGATGAATTCCATTGTAGGGAGTGTATTTTAAGGTTCCTTGCACTGAGCATTAAGAAGGAATACTAGTTGTCTAAGAGAGGCTAAGAGAGCAGTTGCAGTAGCAAAGAACAAGGCATCACAGGCACTCTACATGCTTCTGAAAAGTGACTCTGTATAGGGCACAAAAACACTACCAGGTTGCAAAGATAGAAAGATGAAGATAGTCATACCAGCAGTGATCTGCCCATCAGTCCACAGGGACACCAAAAACAGATGGAAGGAGTACTTCCAGCAGCTTCTGGATGAAGAAAACACCATTCATAGGCAAGTACTAGGCTATCTGCCCGAGGGCATCTATAAGCCTAACCAGAATGTGTTGGCTTTCGCCGCCTCCTTAGATTAGTTCCCTGTGCCTCTGTCCAGCAGAACCATTGCAGTGATCCCCGGGGTAAATTTTCTGTTTCCAATCCACTCGTCAAGGTTTCACTTGAAGAGTGTTAATAAGGGGCTCTGCCTAATGTAGATTGGAATCCTGTTCCAAAGCATGGGGAGTATTTGGGGCAGGAATCTATCCCACCAGCATGTCCTATTTATCGTTGTGGTGAGGTTTCAATCTCTGGAGCATGTGGCTCTTGGGGATTTGTTTTTTTTAGATGGAGCATGTCCATTAATTCTGGGTTGGACATGGCCTTGTATGTCAGGCAGAGATCACCTCTGAGTAAGCGGTATGCAACCGAGTACAGCTGGAGTTTCTTTAGTCTGGCTGCATAGAGCATCTGTTTGAGGCGAGTAATCCTCTTGGTGAGGTACTTTTGTGGTCTTTCCAGCTGTTGCAGGTGTCTTGTAAGGTACATCCTAAATGGGGCATTGTACTCTATGAAGGGTCTGATGAGTGATGAGTAGAGGGCCACAATAACCTCTTTTGTTCTAGATGTGAACCCTTTTGTGATTAGGTGGGCCACATGGAAGGATTTTCTAACCACCTTGGCAATTTGATTATCAAAGGAGAGATTACTATCTACTTGGGTCCCCAGATCCCTTATTACATTTTCTGTATTTAGGGGACTACCACATATGTGGTAGTTCGCCGGTACTTTGTTTTTTCCAAAGGGAATGATTATGCACTTTTTGACATTTAGCTTGAGGCGATGATTTTGACACCAGGTATCCGTCTCAGTGACACCCTTCTGGAGGATGTCTGTATCAGCCGGAGAGTTAATTATGGCCCCCAGTTTGCAGTCGTCTGTGAACTTGGTCAGCCATAGTCCTCCTGTGCTTGCCTGTACCTCTGAGAAGTATATACCGAACAGGAGTCCCAGGACTGAGCCCTGGGGGATGCTACTTGTAACCAGTTTAGAGTCGGACCTACAGCCTGCAACTCTCACCGTGTGGGTTCTATACATGAGCCAATTGTCAACCCATCTCGTGACATAGGGGTTTATGTTCAGGCTGGTGAGCTTGTCTATAATATCAGAATGGGGAATGGTGTTGAAAGACTTTGCGAGGTCTAGGTAGGCTGTGTGGACCTCCTTTCCCTCATCTAAATCTTTGGTAACTGTCTCAAAGAAGTCCACCAGGTTTAGGTGACATGATCTGCCCTTAACAAAACCAAACTCGGTAGGGTCCAATGTTTGGATGTTTCCAATGTCTCTGTTAATGAGTTCCATGATAATGTGCTCCATAACCTTGCAGACCAGGCTAGTCAGGCTTATAGGGCGATAGTTCCCGGCGTCCAATGTGGCTCCACCTTTGTGGAGCGGGATAACAGTTGCTGTGCGCCACTCCATTGGTACCTAGCCTGTAGAGAGGCTGAGTTTGAACAGTGTGTTTAGGTGAGAGGTTAGTTTATTTTGGAGCTCGTGTAAGGCACAGCCTGGAACACCGGTCCCATTGAAACTGTGTTTTTGGCTTTGGATAGGGCTGTTTTAACCTGTGTGTCAGTGATTGCCAGGGTTCTACATTCTTCTGGTATGGTTATGGGCCCTTTAGGGGCTGAGAGGGGGGTGAAGTTTGCACTAAACCCGTCTGCCAGGTCGGTTCAATGTATTTTGTGCCATTCTGCACTAACTCAGAGCAGATCTGAGAGTTTCTACTTAGTTTCTTGACATAGCTAAAGAACGTTTTGTGGTTATTTTTGGCGTCCTTGGCAATTTTTCTTTCAAAGCTAGCTTTGGATAATTTTATGAGGGATCGTAATTTCTTGCTTATACTGATCAGGGATGTCTTTCCTTCTTGGGATTTTACTCTTTTCCGTACTAGTTTCCTACTTCTGTTGTATATCTTGGTTATGGCAGGGGTCCATCAGACTGGTTTCCTTTTCTTGGAGGAGTGAGTCTTGGTTTTACTTGGGATAGCACGATCCATGCATTCTTGCAGGTGCTTATAGAGTGCCTTTGTAAGGAATTCAGCAGCTTTGACAGCGTTGTCCTTTAGTGTAGAGGCTGTGAACCTTTCCATCTCGGTCTTAAGTAACGTGAAGTTTGCTTTTGAAAAGTTTTTCACTGTGGTTTCCTTGATTGGGGGTGGAGGCGGAATGTGGATATCCAGAGTGATTAGTTTATGGTCTGATCTAACCAGTGAGGGTTGACCTCTGGTGTGGAACACTGGTCGCCCATGTTGGTGATGACCAGGTCCAATATGTTGTCACCTCTGGTGGGGGTGTTGACCAGTTGATCCAGGGAGTTCGAGTTTATAAATTCTAGGAAGCGTTGGGCAAGGGTGTTTGTACTTGAGTAGTTCCCCCAGTTAATGTTTGGGTAATTGAAATCAGCCAATATTAGGGTGTTTGGTAGGACCTTCATATTTTCCAGTGTCTCCAGAAACGCGAAATGGGGGTCCTGGGTCATGGTGGGTGATCTGTAGCAAGCTACAATTTGAGTTGCAGTTTTGTCCGTTGTTAGTTGCACATAGATGATCTCTGAGGCATCGTGCTGCACCACTAGCCTGGAGGTGTGGGTATCCTTGATGAATATGGATACACCCCCTCCTTTTGTGTTTCGGTCCAGGTTCTGTGGCCAAAAAGTATGGTATGAGTTATAGCCTGGTAGTGCTGGGGTGCTCTGTGGAGCTTTAAACCAGGTTTCTGTTACTGCACAGATATCGATGTTCTCCATACTGAGGAGTACCTCAAGCGCATGCATTTTGAGGTTTAGACTTCTGGCATTGAGTAGCATTACCCTCAGTTTTTGGTTACTTGTGCTATTTACAGTGGTGGGGTTTGTCTTTTGAGCCTTGCCTAAAAAAGGCACTATGGGGGCAGCAAAAGCCTTGGCTAGTATTCCAAAGCCTAAGGGTGCAAGCCATCTCTTGCGAAGCAATGTGGCTTAACGAGCATGTCATCCCAGGTGGACAGAAACTGTTTCCCTTTTGAATGACACTGGAAACTTAGCCAGTTGCTGAAATTGGTAATTTTTTCTTTATACTGTGGCATCATTCTTGGTGAGGGCAGGATGCTACTCAGGGTCAGGGTCATACCGGCCTGGGCTACATGATCAGAGAGCTCTTCCATGTCTCTTTTCATGTAGTCCAGGGAGGTATGTCTCAGGTCATTCACACCAACATGGACAATGACAGAGTCATATTTGTACTTGTTCTGAAGCGAACAATTGAAGTTGTACTGAAGCGAACCATTGAAGTTGTACTGCCCACACACAGCCAATGGTAAAACAATAGGAGAAACCCTCCCATAAATTGGGAACAGCACTATGGAAAATGAAGTCCAGGTAAGCAGCAGACCAAGAAAAGGTTATGGCAGATACAATCAAGATTTTGGGCGGGTTAAGGGAGAAATGGCTCCAGAGAGTACTGTGGAGAGAAAGGTGTGTCCTGTATGACTGGAGAATTGGCATAGTAGTGCCGGTATATAAGAGCAAAGGATCTTTCGCAAATGTGGGCATTATAACAGGTATTAAGCTCCTATCACACTGTGAATGAACATTCTGGAGAGGATGATTGATAAATACGCAGAGTAGTAGAAAGTAAGATGAGAGATGAGCAGTTTGGATTCAGATCAGCAGCACAACTAAGTCAATGTGAAACAAATAGTTAAGAAGACATGGGAGATGAAGAAAGAGTCCAGCTGCACATTGCTAAACTTGAAGAAAGCATAGGACAAGGTCCCAATAAAGCTAATATGGCAAGTCTTTCTTTGGTTTGAAGTCCCAGAAACATTGGTAGAATTAGTACCGACTGTGTACAGTGACCCAGTGACACAAGTACAAAACAGTGTCTGTGCTCACAGAGGAGTTTCCAGTGGGAGTGGATGTGCATTAAGGTTCAGCTCTGACCCCATTGGTGTTTATACTGGTGATGGACCCCATTACCAAACAGGCTGGCAGGGACAGATAACAAAGGTGCTGTAAACAGAGAAATGCAGACTCTGAACAAGTACTTCAGCAAGTAATAGGGGAATGTAATGCAAAACTGTAACCAGATGAAATGAGTACAGAAGACAATTGGAATTGATGGGAAAATAGTGGAACAGGTTAACAGCTTCACATATCTAGGAAGGTGACTGAGGACAAAGGAAGTCTGAATTAGGAGGTCAGAGCTAAAATCAGAGGAACTATAGCCAACTGGCAGAGTATCAGGGGTAGTGAGCAACAGAAGAATGCCAAAGATGATGAAAGGTAAGGTGTACAAAACATTGGTGCAAGCAGTACTAATGTATGGTATAAAAACCTTGGCCAGGGAAGACAGAGCAGTTAAGGAAGCGAGAAGTGATGGAGATGAAATTCCTGAGATGGGGATAGTATCATGTTTACTGTGGGACAGCTGACAAAATGAGGACTTCAGAGCTGAAACCCAAGTAGCTATGATCACAGAGAAGGTCAAAGAGATCAGATTACAGTGGTTTGGGGATATGTGCAAGAAAGCAGACGACAATCTCATGAAAATGACTTGAGACAGACTAGAAGAATGCAAGAGGAAACAAGGGCATCCAGCGGAGTTGGATGGATTGTGAGAGAAGACCTGTGAGTCAAACATGACTGTCATAGAAGGTAGGAGAGTGGCACTGAATCGAGAGAAATGGCAGCATCTGACATGACACCCCAGCTTCATGTAGAAAATGAGAAAAAGTTGGTTGTTGATGATGATATTGATACTCCTGTCATTGAACAGCAATATCTGTATGTTAAATGAATCCTGTTTAGTTAAGCTGGGAGATTTTGAAGAAGATGTCCTCTTGCTGCCCCCATAGTGCCTTTTTTAGGCAAGGCTCAAAAGACAAACCCACCTCCATAAATAGCTCAAATAAAAAAATCAGGGTTATGCTACTCAACGCCAGGAGTTTAAATATCAAAATGCATGTGCTTGAAGCACTCCCCAGTATGGAGAACGTCGACATCTGTGCAGTAACTGAAACCTGGTTCAAGGCTCCAGAGAGCACTCGAGCACTACCGGGCTACAACTTGTACCACACATTTCAACCACATAACACGGACCGAAACACAAAAGGAGGGGGTGTATCCATATTCATCAAGGATACTTACATCTCCAGGTTGTGGCACAGCATGATATCTCTGAGATCATCCATGTGCAACTAAAGTCGGGCAAATCTGTAATGCAAATTGTGGCCTGCTACAGATCATCCTCCATGACCCAGGACCACCACTCTGCCTTTCTGGAGACACTGGAAAACATGAAGGTCCAACCGAACACTGTGATATTGGGCAATTTCAATTACCCTACCATTAACTGGGAAAACTACTTGAGTACAAACTCCCAGGCTCAGCGCTTCCTTGAATTTATCAACTCGAATGCCCTGGATCAGCTGGTAAACTCCCCTTCCAGAGGTGAAAACATATTGGACCTGGTCATCACCAACATAGGCGACAGGTGTTCCGCACCGGAGGTCAACCTGTCACTGGTTAGATCAGCTCATAAACTAATCTCTCTGGATGTCCACACCCCACCACCACCCCCAACCAAGGAAACCACAGTGAAAAACTTTTCTAAAGCAAACTTCACCTTACTTAAGACAGAGGTGGCAAGTTTCACAGCCCCCACGCTAAAGGATAACATTGCCCCTTAACAAAGCCAAACAGGGTTGGGTCAAGTGTTTGGAGGTTCCCAATGTTTTTGTTAATGAGTTCCATGATGATGCACTCCATAGCTTTCCAGACCAGGCTAGTCCGGCTTAACGGGTGATAGCTACCAGGGTCAGTTGTGGCCCCTCCTTTGTGGAGCGGAATAACTGTTGCTGTGTGCCATTCTATGGGCACGTAGCCTGTGGAGAGGCTGAGGTTGCAGAATCCTTTACAAATGCACTCTATGAGCACCTACAAGGATGCATGGATCATGCCATCCTTAGCCAAAACCAAGACTCACTCCACTAAGAGAAGGAAACCAGTCTGGTGGACCCCTGCCATAAACGGATTATACAATAAAAGGAGGAAACTTGTTCAGAAAAAAAGCAAATCCCAAGAAGGAAAGACATCCCTGATCAGTATCAGTAAGAAACTATGGTCCCTCATAAAATCATCCAAGACTAACTTCGAAAGAAAAATAGCCAAGGATTCAAAAGATAACCACAAAGCCTTCTTTAGCTAAGTCAAGAATTTAAGTGGCAACTCGCAGATATGCTCTGAGCTAGTGCAAAATAGCACAAAATATACTGAACTTACTGATATTGCCAACATCCTGGCAGATAGATTCAGTGCAAACTTCACTCCCCCCTCTCATCTCCAAAAGGACCCACAACAGTACCAGAAAAGTGTAGTGTCCTGGAAATCACAGACGCACAGGTGAAAGCAGCCCTTTCAAAAGCCAAAAACACAGCGTCAGTGGGGCCAGATGGTATCCCAGGATGTGTCTTGCACGAACTACAGAATGAACTAAGCCCCACCTAAACACGCTGTTCAACCTCAGCCTCTCCACAGGCTATGTGCCCACAGAATGGCGTACAGCAACGGTTATTCCGCTCCACAAAGGAGGGGCCACAACTGACCCTGGTAGCTATCGCCCGTTAAGCCTGACTAGCCTGGTCTGGAAGGCTATGGAGGGCATCATCATGGAACTCATTAACAAAGACATTGGGAACCTCCAAACACTTGACCTGACCCAGTTCGGCTTTAAGGGCAGATCATGCCTACTAAACTTGGCTGACTTCTTTGAGACAATCACCAGGGCCATAGATGAGGGAAAGGTGGTTCACACAGCCTACCTTGACCTCGCCAAGGCATTGGACACCATTCCTCACTCAGGTTTTATAGAAAAACTCACCAGCCTGAACATAAACCCCTACGTCACAAGATGGGTTGCCAACTGGCTTACAGACCAAACTCACGCGGTATGAATAGCAGGCTCCAGGTCCGACTCTAAACCAGTCACAAGTGGTGTCCCGCACGGCTCGGTCCTGGGACTCTTACTGTTCGGTATATAGTTCTCAGAAGTACAGGCAAACACAGGAGGACTACAGCTAACCAAGTTTGCCAATGACTGCAAACTTGGAGGCATAATTGACTCTCCGGCTGACACGGACATCCTCCAAAAAGGCCTTACTGAGATGGACACCTGGTGTCAAAATCATGGCCTCAAGCTAAATGCCAAAAAATGCATAGTCATCCCATTTGGGAAAAACAAAACACCCACGAATTACCACATAGGTGGCAGCCCCCTTAATACAGAATAGGTAATAAGAGATCTGGGGACCCAGGTAGATAGTAATCTCTCCTTTGACAATCATATTGATAAAGTAGTTAGGAAATCCTTCTATGTGGCCCATCTAATTACTAAAGGGTTTGCATCTAGAAATAGAGATTATAGTGACCTTCTACTAGTCACTCATCAGACCCATCATAGAGTACAATGCCCCATTTGGGATGTAACTCACAAGACACTTCCAACAGCTGGAAAGACCACAAAAGTACATCACCAAGAGGATTACTGGCCTCAAACATATGTCCTATGCAGACCGACTGAAAAAACTCCGGCTGTACTCAGTGGCATATCGCTTACTCAGAGGTGATCTCTGCCTGACTTACAAAGCCATGTCCAACTCAGAATTGATGGACATGCTCCACCTAAAGAAATCCAAGTCTCTGCAAGCCACGTGCTCTAGTGAGCTAAACCTCGCTACAACAATAAATAGAACATGCTGGAGGGATAGATTTCTGTCACAGACTCCCCATGCTTTGGAACAAAATTCCTAACTACATTAGGCAGAGCCCCTCACTAACACTCTTCAAGAGAAACCTTGACGAGTGGATGGGTAACAGAAAATACACCCCTGGGATCACTTCATTGGCTCTGCTTGACAGAGGCTCAGTTAATTAATCAATGAGGTGGCGAAAGCTGACACACTCTGGCTAGGCTTATAAATGCCCTCAGGCAGATAGCCTAGTACCTACCTATGAACTTATGTTGCTTAAAGGCAGTATGGGATAGATAGACAAGGTTTTTTGCAACATACAAAAGGCTTAGGGGAGTAGGTGCAGGCCATCCCTGACAAAGCATTTAGAATGTTTGCTATCTTCTCCCAGGCTGATATTTATACTGGACGCCCTTTGAATGACACCAGAAACTAAGCCTAAGTTGGCCTATGTTTTGTTTGTATTGCAGCATCATGCTTGGTGAAGGTAAAATGCTGCCCAAGGCTACATTCATACTTGCCACAGATACACATTCCGAGAACTTGGTCATGTTTCTCTTCATATAGTCCAGGAAGGTGCATCTCAAGTCAGCTACTCCCACAAGTAGTTTGACTGTATCTTGCTTGTACTCATGGTGCAAGGACTTGAGTGCATGTGTGATGTGGCAAATCTTGGATCCTGATAAGCAACTGACTGACCCTTTCATTGCTCAGCCTGGTGAATGTTGCAGCAGTATGTCTCATATGTAGTCACCTGTGATTAGGATGTTGGATTGTGTGGAGGTTTGCCTTGTGGACTTTTGAGTTGACAATGTGTTATCTAGATGTATATTTGGTGGGTGCTGCTTGAGTTGAGTGTTTTTGAGATTGCTGAGGGTACTTATTTTTGCACTTGAGGCATTTGTAGTTCAGGGAAGTTAGTTTTTAGAACCTCAGCATGCATAGCTTTGTGTGTTTAGTCTGTATTATATAGTGTGGCGTTGTTACTGACAATTTGTTTGCTATTTGTAGTTGCTGTATGTGAAAGCTTTTCCTCCAGTAAGGTTGTATGACTACATCTCTCACATACAGTCTCAGTTTAAGTATTAGGTGGTGGTCAGTAAACATGAGATGATTATTATATAATTCCAGAATACCTATTTCAGCCAAGCTGGCTTCAGAGAGGGTTTGGAAAATGCAGATCCATGGTTCCAGAAGTTTACTAATGTGAGCCGTGGGGGGGGGGGGGCTTAGCACCATTGGGGTTGAAGCTGATTTTCTGGTGTGTGCTATCTTTCCAGAAATAGAATGTAAGTCAGTACACAAAGTGCAATATGCCTCTTAGTGCAAGTCAGAAGCTCTTCAATCGACTACAGGCTATTTTGAGTAGTAGGGATTTATGGGGAAGGTTATACAGGGAAAGTTAAGTTTCTTTTCCCTGAGTCTGTACAGTGCATGATTAAATGCTGAGAAACTAAAAAAAAAAAAAAAATCAAACAATCCTCTGACCAATAGTAGAACATCATACTCAGGTTCTTTTTAGCAATTACAAGTTCAGAAATGGCTCTGTTCCTGTCTTCTCCTGTTAAAGTGTAAAACCAAAGCTTTCCCAATTATAGAAAAAAAAATAAAGTAATTGCAGATCTGGCAAGTTTATACTTTAGCAATGCAGACTAAATATAAAATAAATGCAATAACTGACAGAGATGTTTTCAGACTAATAGGTTAACCAAATTGGTGTATATCCATTGGTGCGATCTCCAAGTGTTATGCATACATGACTAACTTCTACAGGCAAAATATAGACATACACTCTTTATAAGAGTGGTTTAAAATTGAAATAGGTTTGAAGAGCCCGTCTTTGGGTAATACAGCCAGCACAACATTCTTCCATAATTTAGGTAGCCCCCCCTGTCAAAATAGTGTTAAACAAAATCTTCCAGATGTTTATCATGGTCTTCACTCCCAACTCCCAGGCTTCCACAGAAATGTCTTCTGTTTTTGGAGACTTACCTAAAGATTAATAATACATCAGTCTCATCTCTTCCTGTATATATATATATATATATATAAAGTAATGGACCTCATCTTTTTCTAACTTTGGCATAGTTAAGTTTTCCATAAATATTTCCATTTCTACCTTTTTTGTTTTCCACATTTTTTTCTGTTGTATATAGCTTTCATAACATTTCCTAAATATCTTTAATAGATCTATATGACCTATTTCTTGATAAACCTTCCATAGGTTTGTAGACAACCCTTTCTATTCTCGGTTCCTTAAATTGTTGTGTTAAATTTGAGCTCTAGAGTTTTCTAAAAAGAGTTGCCCAACAGATTTTTTTTCTAGATGCATCCATATTATCAAAATACTCCCTTATTTTCCCTTTAGAACTTTGCGCTTGTTTTTCTTCTTTTTCTGTGAGATTCTTATTTTACAATAATTTAACCTTTGTCAACCCTTCTAAGTAATTCATTTTACTTTCTTATGTCTGTTTTATTTCTCCCTGGTCTTTAAACTCCATTTTCATTTTATTCTACTCATTAGCTATCCTTGCTGAAGAAATCCATATCTTCCCTTATAACTCTTGAATTATGTCCATTACCCATTTTGTAAATTTCTCTTTCAAGCAGGCAAGTAGGAAAGTGACAGTATCTAATTTGTTACTTCATTACCCTGTATCTTTGTCTTTATTCTTATTGGTGTATGATCTGAAATAGTTATTGGATGTGTCAAAGCTATCAGTTAAATTTACATGCTCCTGTGAAATATGATTTCCGTCAACTTTAACCCAATTATTTACCTTGAGGAATAATGTGTAAATTCTGTCCAAGTTACTGCTACTGAATTCACACCTCCCATACCAAATAATCTCAGATATTTCTTCGGAAATCTACTCTTTTTTTTTTTTTGTTATATTTTTCGCTTGAGTGTTCCACTGATGTGTCCTGATTATTGCAGATTAAATTCTGGTCCCCACCCATAAGTAATATTCCCTGATAAAAGCTGACTATTTCTCCCAAAATTCACTCAAGCTTCATAGTAGCAGTTTTTGCTAGCCTCTACCTATCACAGATCTATTATTATTGTATATTCCTATTCTGTCACTATTGGAGCACCTTTAGCAATCAGTATTATTACTCCCCTTTTTCTTTATCCCCAATATCCTGCTTTATGTCCATCCTGAAATCCTTTTTGTAAAATTCATGTTCATTTCTATCCAAATGCATCCCTTGCACCATTGCTGTTTGCACCCTACATTTCTTAATATAATTCAGTGATTTATATTTGTACATGCATGTAAAGCCAATATATTCCATGATAATATGGACACTGTATCCATTATGATAGAAAGCTGTTACTGTCACCTGTTGTACATGGTATTTCTTTTGAATGTGAATTTCCAACTTCTGACTTACATCTACACACTAATGTTTGGCAGGCTGAACTCTTATGCAATTGCTTCTCATCTCCATTTGAACCTGTGTCACATTTTATTTATTTGGCATTTGTTTACCACGAAAGTCCAACTGGGTCATGAAGTACCCATTTTCAGTGAAGGCCTGGGGAGAAAAGCTCCAGAAACATATGGCTAACAGAATGAAAAACTAGACAGACATAATAAAGTTATAACATTCATGCTCAAATATGAAAACAACACATTAGTTTGTCAGAATGAGAACTTAACAGACATAAAATATTTATAACATTCAAGCACAGAATTTGAAAAACTACAGATTAGTTTGTCAGAATAAAAACTCAACTTACATAATGGTCATAATGTTCAAGCATAAATTATATGGAAAGCCTGATAACAGGAAGTTGCAGCATTATTTACATTCTAGACGATTATCATAACGATTTATATTCTAGAGCACTGTTTTTCAACCGACGATCCAGGAGAAAATGTCCTGCCTGTCTGTGAAATGGGAGACTTATTGTTTAATTAAAAAAAAAAGTTTTTGTTTCTATTTCCTGGGTTGAGCAGAGATGTTACAGAGGACCAGATTTTTTTAGGGTTGTTTTTGTGGTTATCTTGACTGTCGGAATAGTATGAGATTTTATCATTCAATGTCTGTCTTTTTGTTTGATTGTGGAGTTGTCTGTATAATTGAATATTTATGTTGTTTTATTCTTTAGCCAGGCAGTCCATGCTCTGTCCCTGTCTTTCATTACAATTTTACATGATTTGGTGAGCCATGGGGCATGGTCAGTTTTTATTCTTTTTGTTCGCTGTGGGGATAGGGAGTTAAGAATGCTTAGGAAGGTGGTGTTGAAATGTTCATCTGCATCATTAAGCGGAAGTCTTTTTAGGACAAACCAGTCTATAGCTTTTAGAGATTCATTAAATACCTCTTTGCTGCATTTTTGTAGGTTGCATATGGTTTTGAACTTGTGTTGTGAGTTGAGTGATAGTCCTGCGAGTATAGACTGCTAGGTCATCATTTAAGGAGTGGGGGAGTGTGCCCGAGGATGTAAAGTTTGAAGGGTTTTAGATTAGTATCCAGGCCAGGGTGGAATGCTGGATGTTATTTTGCTATATCTGGTAGGAGTATTTATAAGTTGAGTAAAGCCACAAAGGTTTCTACTGTTTGTTGGGTGGTGTGAGGTTAGTGTCTGCCAGTCAGTGTTAATGTCCCCCTAGGATAATGGTTTAATTCAGTATTGTTTGAGATATCCAGGCTGCAATATTTTCAAGAATGGAAATGTTTTGCCCAGGAGGGATGTATAAAACAACTATGCAGATTTTCTTAGATAAGTTAAGTTTTAGAAATGTAAGGATTTTGGCTGTGATAAGAGTGATAAGTTTTTTTGTCTGTGTAGTAGGAATAAGACCTTGGTTGGGGTGAATGTTCCCACACAAGTGTAAGGCCGTGAAAGAAGGTCTAGTGGTTTAGGAATTTTAGGTAATTTGGGTATTTGTATTAGTTTTAGGTTAATATTGAGGACTTTAGGGTGGGAATAGAAGAATATCGGTATAGAGATCAGTGCTGGGGTTATTTGGTAGAAGCTTGTGGTGGAGGGATTGAGTGGTGATGATAAGGTAATAGTTGAGGTGTGCTTTTGTATTAGTGTTGTTGGAGGAGTTTTGGTAGAAAGGAGATGGAGGAAGAGAAATGAGAGGCATGAGTAAAACAGCATGATTGATGTAGAGTGAGAGCTTAAATGGAAGTAGGGGGGAATTATGGCTGTTAGAAGTGAAGCAGTTATAGGGGGTAGAGTATAAGTGAAAATATTTTGGGACAGTAGTGCACAAAAAGGTGTGTGTGGTTAGAGTAATATGGATGAGGTGTGGGAGGGGTATGTTGTGTAGTAGACTGACTGAAATGTAGTTGGAATTGGAGGGAGTTTGTCTGAGGTAGAGCTAAAGGAAGTATAAGTTTATAAAAGAAGGGTGGTAAGTTGTCCTAGTATCTTTGGAATGTAAGGAACATAGTGGTATTAAAGGCTAGAGTATAATGATGTCAAAATAAGAAAAATGAGGGTTTATTTTGGAAAATAAAAGGATTCAATGTGGAATAGATAACTATTGTTAGGGAGGGTGTGATTATAAATTGATGTAGTGTAAAGCAGTATGGGAGGGAGAAAGATAGTTGGAAACAGGGCTAAAAATTAGAGAGAGGTAAGGAAATAGAAAACAAGAAATAGAAGTGTATGTGTAGAAGTAGTAAGGTGATTTGGGGAGGGCTTTGGATAAAGAGTCCCAAGAGAAATGTGTATGTGGGAAGTATAATATTGGAGTAAGGGCATGGGTGGTTATTGGGGGTAGGGTTGGGGTTCATAGCAGGCCTCCTACCCTCAGGTCAGTTTATAGGTCCATTTATAACAGAGCAATCACTTTATAGCCATAACAAAGCAGTTAACAAAGAGATGCAAGTAAAACAGGTTTTCTGTAATTTCCTGAGACTAAATAACTGGCATATACAGTAATGTCTGCTGGTCAAGCAAAAGGAGATGGTGGCCAAATTAGTAAGGGGTCCTACTGTTTCACAGAGCAGGCATCTATTTAACTTATTAAAGTTAATATGCAGCAAGATTTTTTATGATAAATATGCTTGCATATAACAATGACAAAAGTCTCAGTAAACTTGTAGGTGTAGGGCTTTGTGACAAAGCTCCTGTAATATCAGGGTCAGCTGTAGTGACCGCAGGCTATGAAACAATGACAAAATCTCAATAAACTTGTAGGTGTAGGGCTTTGTAACATAGTGCTGCAATATCGGGATCAGATGTAGTTGACCACAGACTCTGCTCTGTGAAGAAATATAGTGACTTGAGTGTAAGAAAAGACAACACTGAGGGGATATTTAGCAATACATTCTACTATAGAGACAAACCCAACCTTCAGGTCAGTTTGTAAAAATTTCAAGACTTATTGCTTCAGTGAAAACACTTAAACAAAAGAAACTAAAATATTCAGTACTCTCATTCCCCCTTTAACTTAGAACAAGCACACAAAACTGTTGTACATTTTCAACTAAGGAAGTTTACCTCTCCAGATTGGAACATTTGGCCCAAATTGATGGCTGCATCCACAGGCATTATATAATATAAAGTCAGGGTTATTTTTGCAAAAGAGCATGTTTATGAGCCTGTGTTCCCACTTGCACAGATTGCTGTTTGTTCTTTTCTTCTCACTATTCCCCTCCCAGATGTGAGAAACAGCTTGCGTGCTTTAAGTAAACATCTGCTTTTAGCCCTTAGGATAAAAGTTTATTTGCTACCTTTAAATAAACAAATTAAAAGTTTGTACTATTGTATTAAATGTATTTAAGTATTAAGGCTGCTTGGTAGGGGCAACAACTTGTTTAACTTATTCACCTCCAACAGTTTCAGACTTCATTTATTTTTCATTGAACTGCTTGCCACTCTACCTTTAATGTTAATTACACTATATATCTTACATTTCTCTCAGCAAAGAGTGCCCAGTGCTCTCTGGGTTAATTACTTGCACCTGCAGACAACTCCTGTCCAAGTAAAATGAGTCAACAATTAAAGCAAGAGAGTAACTTTACAGATGTATCAATGAATACATGTAAAATTCACTCAGAACATATGGTTTGGTGGTCCCTTGATAGCTGCTTGCACCTACAGCTGTCTTGTCTGTCGCTGAGAACATTTCCTAATGGAAAAATGGCTTATAAATTTGTACATGCAAGAAAGTTACCATTTTACTTGCTTTTCATTTTATCACATTTTTCAAGCATTCTGCTATAAAATTGTCTGTAGCTTAAACCAAGGACATTATTGTATACACCCACCCCTGTAAAAACAGGAGAAGTTATTATCTTAATTCTACATATAATATGATTAGTACACTTTTACACACTACCCCCACCACATCATCCCAAGATCACAACATTACATTAACTTTAACTTGCTTCTGTCCAGCCTTTTTTATTTTGATTCATTGTAATACCTGTATATCTTAACGTAACAAAAACGTACTTGCTTGCTTTAATATCTTTAACATGAAAGTCATTCACTTATAAAACTCTCCCACCTCATATTAAAAATACCCCCCGTCTCCACACATTCCAAATTGCTTTAACATAGAATGCAAATTTATTTTTATGCAAATGTTGAGAAGTATAAAAACTGTTTTATTTGCATTTACTTCCTCATTCATTGCAGTGTATTTTTAAACATTAATAATATAAAGTGGGGTGTACCCTTTATAGTTCACTCACCAGTTTTTAACAGTCATCAAAATTCCAGTCCCTGCCACTTTTTCATGCAAAGCCACTTTTTTCATCTTTTCTATAGTCAGCAGGATTGCTGCATTATAGTGTCACAGTTATTCACAAGTTTCGGTGTTTGTTTTCTTTCTGATCATCTTAATCTCTCACTACCAGTCTCTGGGTCAAGTCCAAAGTACCCGATTCCTCTAGACAGCTCTTGTGTTTTTTTTCCCCTCAAGCATTTTCTTTTGAAACAATGGAAGAGGTATAAGAAAGTCCTCTTCTACTTTCTGGCTCACTCTTTGATGGACAAACTTTATTTTCTCTTTAGTCAGTTCTGCATTAAAATTGACCTTGATCCTCCAGGAAAAAAGATTCTGAAGACAACTTGATGCAGCAGCTTGAATATCAGACCTGCCTCTGGACATTCTCTGAATATTGGGATAAATGTGTTTCTTTTCTGCGTGGTGTACAGTGAATGATCATTTCCCATGAAAATTCTGCTGTCAGCTGTTAAAAAATACTTTTTCTTTCTGCCACAGGTTTGTCATCACAATCCTTTCTGTTGCCATGGTTGCGTCTTTAGTATTGTAAGTGCTGGCTTCTTTCTCATGGCCAACTTTGGAGCAGTCACATGATTTGCGGTTTGTTAATAAATCCTGCTGTGGAGTGCAGTCCAGTTGCTTATCTCTACTTTCATAAACTGGAAGAAGCAGACAGCATTAACTTTACTGGGTAGAGCAGAAAATCTCTATAGTTCTCTCTGCATGTTCTGTCTTGTAACTACAATGTTTTGAAATATCTCTTCTTGAGAAGCATCGTTGTTTGGCCAACCTTTTTTTTCAGTTCAGCCTGTGATTTTTGCAGTTCTGTCAATTCATCTGAATAGGTAGTTAAAGCCTTTTCTGTTTTCTCCAACCTTTTATTATTTGACTTAATATATTGTTTCAGTGTTCCAGTTATTTTAATCACCTATGAGTGGATTTGATTTTTCCTCTAAATTACTAGAAGCCACCTTCTGTACCAAAGCTGAAACTTTGCTTTTTTGCTGAACAGCTGTAAAGGTTCTGTTTTCTCTTCCTTTCTGGTAAGTTTCTCTCAAGATTTCCATATTTGTCTTGGCTGGCATCCAGTCAGTAC
Organism: Protopterus annectens; assembly: GCF_019279795.1. Classification (NCBI taxonomy): domain Eukaryota; kingdom Metazoa; phylum Chordata; order Ceratodontiformes; family Protopteridae; genus Protopterus; species Protopterus annectens. The sequence continues at coordinate 477,146,713 of NC_056748.1, forward strand.
CAACTTTTACTTAAACTAGCAGTTTCACTGGCCCTTTTTTTCACCATTTAATTTCATACAGGGAGAGCTTAGATCAACATGTTGATCAATGTACAGCTGAAATGCAAGTTTGATGTCAGACTTCATTCTTATGAATTTTAGAGTAAACCAATAAAGGCTTTAAGTTAAGATACTTGGATTTATTGACTCTAAATTTTTTGGCAGTCTTGGAATTACACATGCAAAGAAGTTTGCATTTTTTTTTTATTCAGGAACTAATGCACCATGTTTCATCATGTTGCAACATTATAATTAAAAAGGTACCAAACTGAATTTTTCCTTTCCTTTTACTGTTTGGCATAAATAAGAAAGTGTGCCTTGGGATACTAGTTTGCATTGTGGCTGTGATTAGCATACATTTGTAAGACGTAGCATCATTAATTTGTACACTGCATATTTGTATTCTGCTGGACCTTGATTGTGTAGTGTAGCACTGAATAAACTTTTAACTTTTCTGTACTTTCTTTATGCTGTAATTTGTCCATTTTCCTGCCAGTGTGTCCCATTGTTTAAAGCTTAGTTTAACTTTCCAAAATATCTGTTAATCCAGGAAGTTGTTGCTTAATATAGTATTTGATTTTGATTTTCCTTGGATTTCTGTTTTTGTCATCTTGGATCCACAAGCATCTCACACCCTTGTGCAAATGAATTATTTCCACCAGTAAGCATTTCCTTCACTGTGCATGTTTCCCAGTGATGACAGAGTGTTGTTTTTGCACAGAATTTGATTGTGCAATCAAAAAGTAATGCCGTAAGACACTTAAATGTTGTGTTGGCAAAAAAAGTTAACAAAAATAGTAATTATTCCAACCAACCAAATGGTACTTTTTGTCCTGCTAGGGTAAAAGAGACTAAATAACATAAAGAGAAGTAAGCACTCAGAGAGGGAACCTTGTATTTACTTAACAGAAAAGAGAAGAAATCACATTCTTTTACTCTGTGGATGACAAGGACCACCCCCTCCTGTTTCATGGACATCTCTCGGCAACAGCTCATATGTATATACTGGTGTCTCAACAGTTTTATTGTCCAATATCAAATTCCCCAGGTCTTGTAGACCTTCTCTGTCCTACAATAACAGATTTTTTTTTTTTGTGATTAATATCCCATTGTGTTCTCTGTGCATGCCTCCTGTTCAGCAGTTCCCACTGGCATTGGCCACTATTTTTTGTATATTAGCTGTTTTCATTTCTTCTGTTCTTATAGGTTCATAGGCAAATACTAAGCTAACTGCCCTTGAAGACTGTTATAAACCTAGCCAGTATCCATTTTGGTGCTGGAATTAACCTAGCCTTTTTGGTGTTAGATTGGCCTTTCCCATCCCATAGTCAGTAATTAATATATTACCCCTTCCGGGAATAACTCTGGGGTAAAGCATTTAGGAGCTGTACCTTTCAATTAGGAGTAGTACAGTGGGCAGTCCTGTGATAAATTTTCTGCTTCCCCTCCATTGCTCCAAGTTGCACCTGAATATGGACAAGGATAAGCTTTGTTTTATGCAGATGGGAAGTCTGTTCTGGAGCAGCAGTATCCCCTGTCCCTCCAAACTGTTCTGTCAGTATTGAAGAAGAGGTTTAGATCCATAGTCTGAGTATTTCTGATGCTGTTTGTATGCCAAACACAGGTCTTTCCTTAACAGTCTGTAGGGTACCAAGTATAATGACAGGGCTTTGAGTTGGTCCTTGTTAGATATATTTTTTAGGCCTTGTATCTTTTTAATCAGCTATTTCTGTGGGCTCCAGTTGTTACATGTTTCTGGACAGATACCTGCCAAAGGGGGCATTGTACTGTGTGACTGGCCTAATAAGGACTAAGTAAAGGGGGACGATGACATCTCTTGATCTAGACACAAATCACTTTATGTATATCCTGTGCAATGTAGAAGGACTTACTTGTAAGAATGGACATGTGTTGGTCAAAGTTAGGTCGCTGTCCACATAAGTTCCCAAATCCCGAACAACTGGGTCAACTCCTGGGACTATTGTCAATGTGGTAGTTCCCTGAGGTAGATGACTTTATTTATTTGTCATTTGTTAAACGGGTTGGTCCAACTGAACCAAAGGCCCATTTTCAGTGGAGATCCGAGGAGAAAAGCTCCAATTACATAATACAAGGCAAACCAAAAAGAAAAAAAGCAATAACTAATACAAAGGTAAAAATCACAATATTTCAATAGGACATCAGTTTCAGCCGTAGTAATGACAAGAGACAATACAAAAAAATGTTAAAAAATTATTGTATAAGTTTCAAAAAATTCCAAATACATAGCAGCAGATGTAGGTCATGAGTAGGAATATTTACAAGAACGGATTGTGATATTCTAAATTGCAGTATTAAAGTAGTGAGAGAAGAAGAGAAGTGGGTGGGTGGAAAAAGAGAGAGAGAAACTGAAGTGTTCAGAAATAGAATAAAGGAAGAAGTCAGTCAGATAGGTTGGGGCTTGGCAAGGGCAGGACCAGGTTTTAAGAAGATAATGTTTGAGTTCTTGTTTGAATTGAAGCTTATAAGAGATGCTTTTTAATTTCAGTGGAAGGGAATTCCAGGTGTGGGCTACAGAGTAACTTATACAGGGATTTACCAATGTTTTTTGATGGCTTATAGATGTCAAGAAGCTGTTTGTCAGATGTGCAAAGTTGACGGCGTGGGTTATAGAGGTACACAATGTTAGAGATGGAGGGACAAGATATGGGATTATAAAGAATTGTGTGTGTGATGTGCAGTTGAGAAAGAGACCATTTTTTAGGGAATTCAGGCCATTGTAATGATTTAAGGGCAAGGCAGTAATGGGATTTGTTAGATAGATTAGAAGCAAATTAGCTACTTTATCGTATGCTTGCTCTAGTTTAGAGAGAAGTGAAGTCTGAAGGTTGGTAAAAACTGGACCAGCATACAAAAGACAGGGTAATAAGAGAGACAGGCCAAGGAGGGTTTGGAGGAAGAAGGGAGCAGTTTGTGATTCTGGTATAGGAGACCAAGTTTCTGGTGTTTTTTTTGTTTTTTTTTTATGGCGTGATGGATGGGTATGTCGAATTTTAATTCGTCAATTGTAGCACCAAGTAATTTTGTAAAAGGTTCAGGTCTGATGGTGGTATTGTTGTGGGAGGTAATAGAGAAAGTAGATTTGTGTGGTGACAGTGTTTTGGGAAGGAAAAGTAGAAGTTTTGTCTTTTTTGGGTTTAGAATCAGTTAATTGTTGGTGAGCCAGGTTTCAATGGATGTAAAAGTGTCTTAGGTGAGCAAGGAGCTCAGGGATGCTATGGGCAGTGGTGATAAGGGTGGAGTCATCGGCATATTGTAAGAGTGTGGAGAGGTTGGAGGCAGATGATAAACTGTTAGTAAAAATACCGAAAAGTAGAGGTCCCAATATTGAGCCTTGGGGTACACCGGTGTTAACAGGAAGGAATGGAGAGATGACAATTTTCCAATGTATGGATTGTTTTCTGTTAGATAAGTAGCTAGAGAACCAGCTTAAAGATGGGGTGGAGAGATGAAGGTCATAGAGTTTGATTAGTTTAGATTGAGAGACAGTATCAAATGCTTTGGAGAGATCAAGGAAAAGACAGGAAACTAGTAGGTTGTTGTCACGGGCTTCTGATACTGTTTGTGTAAATGAGAGCAGAGCTGTAGAAGTGTTATGGTGAGGTCTGAAGCTGTGTTGGGTGGGAGTAAGAAGGTTATCTAGCAGTGGTTTAAGTAGCTGAGTGTGGATACACATTATACTTTTCAAGAATTTTAGAAAGGGGGGCTAGTATAGCAATAGGACGATAGTTGGATGGGTTGGTGGAATTGCCTTCTTTGTGAAGAAGGATTGTGTAGAATGATTTCCGTAGGTCTGGGATGAGAGATTCAGTAATAAAATGATTAATAAGACTAGAGACAGGATAAGTGATAGCACTGGCAGCAATTGTAAGGAAGTAGGAAGGTAAATTGTCAACAGAGGGAGAGCAGGGCTTAACTTTATTTAGTTGTGATTTGAGAGGAAGGAGGCCTGGGATGAGAGGGTAGAGAAGTGGCAGTATAGCTATTTGGAGTTAATTTTTGGATAGTTTCAATAAAGTAATTTAAGAGAGCAGCAGTCTCTGGGGCAGTATTTAGAGTGAATGGGTTGGGAGTAGGAGGATTACCAGAGTGGAGGATTTTATTTATGGCAGACCAGAATTTTTGGGGGTTGATGTGTGGGCAACTTTGATTGGAGGCAAAGAATGTTTTTTTGTCTCTGATGACAAGTTTTTTACACCTGTTTCTAAGTTCCTTGTAGTGTTGGAGGAAGGGAGGAGTTTTATTTCTAGCCATTATTTTCCAAGCTGCGTCACTCTGATGCATGATAGAGCGTGTTTGCTTAGTTAGCCAGAGGCACATTTTGATTTTAGCCTAATTTTTCTAGAAGGTGCCATAGAGTTAAGTACATCTAGAAATAGAGTATTAAAAGTGGTTACAACATCATTATGGGGGAGGTTTTTGAGGAAGGACCAGTTAATGTTGGACAATGTGGAGATGAAATAGGATTTAAGTGAGTCAGATCATGGCATTCTCTGTATAGGTGTTCATTGGGAAGGTGTTGGGAGTATCTCTGCATATAAATAGGGGAATGGTCACTTAGGGAATTAGGGAGAATGCCAGGGTTATGGTAAAGACGAGGGTCTGAGGTGAGGATCCAGTCTATTATAGATCCTGAAGAAGAGTTTGTATTGTACCTGGTAGGGAAAGATATGAGTTGGTGGAAGCCATATAGATTGAGACTACAAGTTGGAGATTGGGAAAAAAGAGAGCTGTCTAGTGTATGTTTAGGTCACAAAGTATGATAGTTTCATAGGTAACATTATGGGTAAGCCAAGAGAGAAAGTTTTCGAGGCTAGGGATGTTGCTCCCTGGGGGAATATAGATGGATGCGATGGCAAAATTTTTATAAGGATTTAAGTGGCAGTTAACTAGTAGAATTTCAGCAGGAGCAAAGCTAGGTATGGAAAGTGAGAGTGGAGAGTGAGTAAGCTGGTCAGAGTTGAGTATAGCAACACCTCCACCTTTTTTATTTGTTCTGTATGCCTGGAAGATATTATAGCCTGGGGGAAGGATTTCTGAGTTTGAGATGTGCGATTTTAACCAGGTTTCTGAGTGGGTTAAGATATGGGCAGAGTAGAGGAAAATCCATGAGTGCAGGTCTGTAGTTTTATTAATGCTTTGGATATTTAGAGAAAAGATAGTTAGGGATTTAGTAAAAGGACTGTGGCTATGGGGAGTGGTTGAAGGGGTAGAGGTGGGGGTGTTTGTGAATGGTGGTGATGGGTGGTCCAGAGTTGGGGTGGATGTCACCATCCAGGAGTAGTGAGTCAAAGAAATTGGTCAGAAAGGAGAGTAGGCCCAAGTGTACATGGATTTATTGTCTTTATACGTGTGTTTAGGGAAACACTAAGGTAGATCTTAATAGAATAAAGGGAGGTAGGGAAGAGTAAGAACAGGTGAGGAGAGATACTAAGTGTGAGAGGGTAGTTATGTGGGTGGAAATTATTTGAGAGAGTTGGTGATAGTGCTATAAAATGCAGCGGTATATGGTATGAAGAGGAGCTAGTGTTAGTAGGGGAAGAAAGAGGTTAAGAAGGTGGTGAGGTGACATGGTAGGGTGGAGTAGGGTGAGTATATGTAAGAGCAGTTTGGTATAGTAGGTTTAAGGAGAGGTAAGTGACTGCCTGAGGAGGGTGCTGGATCAGATGTTGTGAGGAGGAGATTAGGGGAGAGTAAGTGAAGGCAAATAAGGTGGGGAGGGGTTGAGGGGGAAAATATCATCTGATACTCCTGGGGCATCAGATCTTAGTACTACTGCTCAGACCCTATAGGCATTTATTTTACTGTTAGATTACCAAATATATGTTTCATGTTATATTATCAACTTATATTTTCAAGCACCGATGCCTTGTGTCATGTTACCCTAGTTTGACTTGTGTCATTTCTTGAGGTAGAGAGTTACCATGTACTGGTTCTGTTAATGTAGGACTACCTATTATCTGTTTCTCATGAGCCTAAGGATTATTTTTATCTTCTCGTAACCTGCAGTGCCTTCATAACTTGTAAAAAAAATCAAAACATAGAGAAAATAATATCTTAAATCCATTGAGAAGCAAGACTGAGTCCAGCATTTGTAATTTATTATAGTTGTTTGTTTTGTTGTATTACGTTTTGAATTTTGGACTCTGTCTTGCTTTTCAGTGGATTTAAGGTATTATTATCTCTACTTATTTTTAATCTTGCTTCTTTTGGCAACCATAGCTATACCAGTTTAAAGACTGTATCTTTGCCAACAACTGTGCAGTTACTCCTAGTATCCCTCCACAAGATACCAGATATTTGCTTTTGTGTAGTACCATTTCTGACCTTATACCCTGAGGATATATCATTAACTGGGTTTTCCTTTTCATTGTCCATGGACTCAAAAATGAAAATGCCCATGCGGAACTTTGAAATCCTGGTCTTCCGTCTCAGAGTTAATAGAGAAGTATGAGGCTCCCAGATGTTGTGAGGAGAATGATTTAGGGGTGCATTGCTTATTTCCAGAAGACCACACCCTTAAGGAAGTTTGAAAGGTTGCTCATGAGAAGGGATGTTTGTCGCAAGTCTCCATAGCTTCTAGAGGGTGACTATGAAGTATTGTAGACATCTGAACAGCCCCACAGAATGGTATGCTTCTCCCTTAATGAATACCCTCAAATATTTCATGAAAGTAAGTTTAATATATCCATCAAATACTCATGTGTGACAGAAATATCTTTTGGCTGCCTAAGAGGCTCCCTTGCAGACTAAAAATACTACATTCTTTGTGACAGCCTTGAAGGAGAGCATTACTTATTAGTTGGTAATAATTTCTTCCTTAAGAAGGGTGACTAGGACTCTGATTCACTGTGATTTTTTTATCTTTGATTCTGCAGTGGACTAAACCTTCTGCACAGTGTTACTCAATTGGTTTATTTTTCATTTTTTTCTATGCCTGTCCTTCTGTTTCCAGGTTGCATCATTGTCCACTATATTATTCTATGTAGCTGCTTCTGCTGAGTAATTGCTTTGTGGATATTTCTGGTATTTTATATACCCGCCTGTCTGATTATAGGTTTTGTCAACTTTTTTTCTTTCTACTGTATTAGCTATTAGATAACTGCTTCTGCTGTGTATGATTTTGTGATGTTTACTGGTCTTCTCTTTTGAAGTTCTTTTTATCACCTTATCTGATTCTTTATAATGCATGTTTTTGGTAATTCATCTTCAAAACTGAAAATAAACATGACTTTATGGCTGTTCTTGTGACCATTTTGTAGTCTAATAGCTTGGACCATTGTTACAAATTTGAAGCGGTTTATGCTAATCTTACTGTTGTGACTTTAGTTAATTTTTTGTGCATAACTTTGTGCTGCAGTTAATTGTTAATGATATCCTCAACAAAGCTTAAAACTTTATTATTAGAACCTGTTTGACTGGACTGAAAATTTATTCAGATTTCTGTATGGAGACCTTAATGTTTGGTTTGCCACATAGCCTTTCTGTATTTAGACAAATTCAAACATGTTTCAGAAGTGCTGCTTCATGTGTCACTGAGAAAAGAAGAAAGGCAAGCACTTGGTTTTTGTGAAACAGTTGATTACATTTTCTTAGAGCATTGGTGATTTTAGTTGGTGATGACTTTTTCTCTCTTGTTCTAAAACTAAATTTGGAACCATTGTCTCCAATCCAAGGTCAGGCTATCTAGGTGGTTGCCCCATTGCATTATGTTTGTCTGCAGAGCTAAGTGACTGTCACTGCCTAACAAACTGAAACCTCATTCAGAGTGGTGGCAAAACATCTACAGCTTTCTTCTAGAGTCCTATTGATGATATTTGTGCTGCAGCTACTTGATCTACAGTGCATACGTTTATCTCTCATTTTAAGATGGGCCCACAGTCTGTGTATAGGGCTTCATTCATCTTCACTTTCCTTCACAACATCCTTACAGGGTTTTTGTGGTAGCTGTGGACTCAGTTGAGATGGACAGAATATAAAACATCTGCTATGAAAGTTAAATACTTACCCTAATGCTATATCCACATTTGTTGTCTTCTGTCCATCTCAACTTTAACTCCTTCCATTCCAAGTTATCACTATCTTGGGCTCTTGATTGACCATACTGGACCTGTCCAGACCCTTACTTACAGTCCTTGACTGTGCTATTGCCATTTCAGTCTTTTCTGATTTTGTAGTGTAGGTGGAGTATAATGTATGGGGGCAAACTTGATCTGAGGAACTGTGAGGGCAGATGGAAATTGTAGGCAGGGGAGGAGGGTGAGACCATGAGTCCAAAGTCTGAGAGCTGTAGGCATTAGATCCAACTGGATCCAGTATACCCAACAGTTGAAGAAGACGGAAGAAGACATCATGGATCTGGCATTATGGTAAGCACATAATTTTCATTTTCAGACAGATGGCAGTTTAAAACATGATCAGTGTTCTCTATGTTTACATCAGAATGTTTTCAGTTTACCAGACCAATTCAAAACATCAAGAAATAGTAAACCCTTCCACCAGATCAGGGGACCTGATGTGAGGATTGCGTTTGCTGTTCATTATGTTTACATATAAAATCCATTTTAAAACATTTTACAAGAAAATAAAAGTGAGAAAAAGCGCCAAAACCTTTTGAAAGGGTTTATAGGGTTAAGGAAGCAGTAAACTTCCTTAAAGTTATACAGCTATACATTCTTTTTTGGTGCCCTTTTTTAAAACAGATTTTTCCAACAAACTTAGATTATTACCAGATATGTTTCCAGTGGCTGGTGTCTAGGCAGTATTGGGTATTATGTCTGGTGATCCATGTATTAGGGAACAGACTGACAATGCACTTTGATATTGCTTATACCATTAGGAAATAGTTTTATATGTATACGCTACATGATATTATAGAAAAGGTGAAAACACATTATGAAAACATTTTCTTTCAAAAGTGTAAACATAATGAAAGATCTTGGTACAACCTTTGTACTATGGAAGTCTTTGAACTGCATGGGTGCTGTAACTGCAGTACTCTGTATACTATTTTAGTTAGCCATGTTTAGCTCCTCTTTTTAATGAGGACAAATTACTCATTCTTTTAGAAACGATTGCTGAGTATGTGTAGGGTATTAGTAATGGCAGGAAATGTAATACTTTTCGGGCTCCTATTAAATGATTGAAGATGCATTCTTTTGAATGCATCTTGATCTAACTTGAAAGCACGAAAAGGCAAAATAGCGAAACGGCATATAAGCAAATTCTTTCCCTGGGAAAGAAATTGCTTGGCCGCTTCTGTTACTTTGCCATTTTCGTCACTGTAGTGTGATCTCGGAGTTGGTTTATTGAAGTAGGGTGTGTGTGGGGGGTGTGGGGGCAAAGATCCCCAGTTTATGTAATGTTTAAAAATTTTTTTTTCTTTTGTGGAACAGCTATTTTTTTTCCCTTGGAAAAAAATTGCTGTTCTAAGCATTCGACATTGTAAGCTTTTGCATACATGGGCTCGATAAATCATTGTTCGCTTTTTTAAGCGTTCGATGATTTAACATAGACCCTACTTTTCTTGTTGTAGATTATTAATAAAGGGCTTATTGCGCATTTAAGTTTTGGTGACTTCAGAAATTCTCATTAAGGACTCGAGGAGAAGAGACCAAGATGTCAGTGGTTCAAAGATGAAAGTTTAGTCTCATTGTAAACTGAGTTCATATGGTTTCAGTGCTCTTAATATTCCACATTATCTGTTTTTGAATGGAGAAGCAGTTAAGCTGCAGTAATTTTTTTATGGTGATGTGTGTTGACACATCAGTCTGTTAACGAATGCCATTAGTGTTGCTTGTCTTGGTTTACAATTGAAGGCAAACAGGCAGGGTAGTTCGCTTATATGCTTTCTTACATAGAAACACATCAGGATGGATAGCAGCAGTTCAAAATATAAATGAACTGATTAGCTGACAGGCTACACAGACATGCATGCTTACATCTCTGCAGCTTACTACAAAATCGCAGTTAGACTCGCACGTGTTTAGTATTAATACACGCCCATGGAAAGCTCCTTAAAGTACACATACATACTGATCTACATCCTCCCTCTTTAATGAATTGCCCTCAATAAAATGACATCTGAAAAAGAGATGCAATTATATGGACACTGAGAAATAAACAGTACATTCATGTCCTTATGTCCAAGTTGCCGTGTATCTGGAGCATGGTCTGGAAATGCAACCTGATCTAGTGATATATCAATCAGAACTGGGTTTAGCAACAGGGACAATCATTGGTGAACAGTCTGTTTCAGGAGTATTGGGATTCTTCTCAGGAGCAGGGATATTTACTGGAACGTCCTGTGGAACCATAATGCTGGATAACTCGCTCTGAGATTTAGTATTTCTCACAGGTGTGATAACTGCAATACAGGCTTGGACACTGGGACCAAATATTTCCAATTCTGCCTAAATTCTACTCCTTGTGATTCCACAATGTACAATCCAGCTCTGGACATGCACTTTTCATGACACCAATCTGATCAAAACCTTTGGATGTCTGCATCCTCACTATCTCCCCTTCTCATAATGGCTTGAGCAGTTTGCTGGTCTTATCATAAATAAGACTTCTGGGATAAGCGCTTCTTCAACAGATGGGCTTTCATTAACTTGTTGTTCTTGACTCATGGAACCAGTAGATGACTGCTAATGGGTAGTATGAATCTGGTTTGTCTCGGCAGAAGTCTTTGTGCAGGTGAACCAAGATGTTTATCACAAGGGATATTTCTGAGATTCAAGAAAACATCACTATTGTCTTATTTCAACTTTTCTAGTAATTGTTTTGCACTTTGAACTGCACTTTCTGTTAAACTATTTGACTGTTGGTACTCAGGGCTACTTGTAACATGATTAAAGTCCCACTCTTCAGCAAATATTTTGAACTTCTGGCTTGTAAACTGTGTACCATTGTCAGAAATAACTTTCTGCAGATTACCATGTATTGCAAAATGATGTTTCATCTTAGTAATGACAGTACTGGATGCTAGATTAGGAAGTAGGTCAATCTTAGACCAATTAGAATAAGAGTCTGCTAACACCAAGTAATGTTGACCATTCCATTCATAGGTTCATAGGTTCATACTAGGCTATCTGCCCTAGGGCATTTATAAGCCTAGCCAGAGTGTGTGTGGCTTTCACCACCCCTTAGGATGAGAATACTATACCCATTAGTTTGCTGTGCCTCTGTCCAGCAGTGATACAGAGATGATTCCCAGGGTAAACCTATGATCTCCCATCCACTCATCAAGATTTCTCTTGAACAGAGTCAGTGAGGGGCTCTGCCTCACATGGACTGGGATTCTGTTCCATAGTGTAGGGAGTCTCTGGGTGATGAATCTGTCCCTCCAGCACGTCCTATTTATATCCGTGTTGAGGTTTAAGTCTTTTGCTCTCGTGGCTCTGGTGGATTTGGATTTTTTGAGGTGGAGCATGTCCATTAATTCCGGGTTGGACATGGCCTTGTATGTCAGGCACAGATCACCTCTGAGCAGACGGTATGCGACTGAATAGAGCTGGAGTTTCTTCAGTCTGGCATCGTATGACATATGTTTGAGCCCCTTTATCCTTTTGGTGAGGAACTTTTGGGGTCTTTCCAACTGCTGCAGGTGTCGGGTAAGGTACATTCAATGGGGCGTTGTACTCAATCATTGGTCTGATAAGTGAAGAGTACAGGGGTACAATGACCTCTCCTGATCTGGATGTGAATCCCTTCATGATCAGGTGGGCAATGTAGAAGGTCTTCCTAACCACTTTGGCAATGTGAGTGTCAAAAGAGAGGTTACTGTCAACTTGGGTCCCCAGGTCCCTGATAACTTCTTCCATGTTTAATGGATTACCACCTATGTGGTAATTAGGGGTTACCTTGTTTTTCCCAAAGGGTATGACTATACATTTTTTGGCATTTAGCTTAAGGCCATGGCTCTGGCACCAGTTATCCATTTCTATGAGACCTCTCTGGAGGATGTCTGTGTCTGATGGAGTGTCAATTATGGTGCCCAGTTTGCAATCATCTGCAAATTTTGTCAGCCACAATCCCCCTATGTTTGCCTGCACTTCAGAAAAATAAATGCCGAACAAGAGGGGGCCCAGGACTGAGCCCTGTGGGACACCGCTCGTGACCGGCTTAGAGTCTGACATGGCATCAGCAACTCTAACCCTGTGTGTTCTGTCCTTGAGCCAGTTTGCAACCCATCTTGTGACATATGGGTTTACATCTAAGCTGGTGAGCTTTTCTGTGATGCCCGAGTGGGGTATTGTGTCGAACGCTTTTGCTAGGTCAAGTTAGGCTGTGTGAACTGCCTTACCCTCATCAATGGCCTTAGTGACTGTTTCGAAAGTCGACCAAGTTCAAGAGGCAGGATCTGCCCTTGACAAAGCCAAATTGGGTAGGATCCAGTGTCTGTAGGTCCCCAATGTCTTTATTTATGAGTTCCATGATGATCCTCTCCATAGCTTTGCAGACAAGGCTCGTCAAGCTTATGGGGCGGTAATTTCCAGGGTCCATAGAAGCACCGCCTTTGTGGAGTGGGACCACAGTTGCCGTACGCCATTCTTTGGGTACGTATCCTGTAGTAAGGCTAAGATTAAACAGCAGCCTTATGTGTGGGTTTAGTTCCTCATTGAGTTCGTGTAGCACACAGCCGGGGACACCGTCCGGTCCCATTGATGCTGTTTTTTGCTTTAGAGAGAGCAGCTCTCACCTGGGCATCTGAGATGTTTGGGAGGCTAGACTCTGGTGGGATAGATATTTCTCCTTTTAGAGGGGAGGGAGGGGAGAAATTTGCACTGAACCTGTCTGCCAGTATGTTGGCAATGTCTGTGGGTTCAGTGATTTTTTTATCATTTTGGACTAATTCTGAGCATATCTGGGAGTTTCCACCCAGGTTTCTAACATAGCTAAAGAAGGCCTTATGATTGTCTTTTGTGTCATTAGCGATTTTTCTCTCAAAGTTGGCCTTGGATGATTTTATGAGTGATCGTAGTTTTTGCTAGTATTGATCAGAGATGCCTTCCCTTTTAGGGATTTTGCTCTGTCATGTAGTAGCTTTCTCCTCTTGTTGTAGTGTTTGTTTATGGCTGGGGTCCACCAGACCGGGAGCCTGCCTTTGGTGGAAAGGGTCTTGATTTTATTAGGGATTGCTTGATCCATACATTCCTGGAGGTGCTCGTAGAAGGCATTTGTAAGGGTTTCAGCAGCTTGGGTTGTGGTTTCCACTGGCTCGGGGGCCTTGAAGGATACCACTCCAGTCTTAAGAAGTGTGAAGTTTGCTTTTGAGAAGTTCTTCACTGTGGTCTTTTTTGCTGGGGGTGGGGGTGGGATGTGGATCTCCAGTGAGATTAATTTATGGTCTGATCTCACCAATGAGGGATATACTTCCGGTGTGGAGCATTTTGTCCCCATGTTTGTGATGATCAGGTCTAGTATATTTTCTCCTGTTGTGGGAATGGTGACTAGTTGTTCCATAGCATTTGAGTGTATGAACTCCAGGAACCTTTGGGCTAGGGTGTTGGGGCTTGAGTAATGTTCCCAGTCTATGTTTGGGTAGTTGAAGTCACCCAATATGATGGTGTTTGGAGAGACATTCATACTTTCCAGTGTCTTCAGGAAGGCTGTGTGGGTTTCCTGAGTTTGAGAAGGTGGTCTGTAGCATTTTACAAACTGTAGGCCAGTTTTACCTATGGTTAATTGCACCTGGATGGTCTCCGATGCTTCGTGCATTGCCACTAACCTGGAGGTGTGGGTATCCTTTATGAATATGGATACTCCCCCTCCTTTTGTGGTTCGGTCCGGATTTTGGGGCCGGAACACATGATATGAGGTATAACCTGATAGTGCTGGGGTGCTCTCAGGAGCCTTGAACCAGGTTTCAGTCACAGCACAGACATCGATGTTCTCCATACTGAGGAGGGCTTCGAGGGCGTGCATCTTGAGGTTTAGACTTCTGGCATTGAGCAGTATTACCCTTAGTTTTTCTCCATTTTTGTTTTCTAGGCCGGTAGGTTTATCATTTGAGCCTTGCCTAAAAAGGCACTATGGGGGTGGCAAGAGCCTTTGCCAATATCTGGAAGCCCAGAGGTGACAGGTGCAAGCCGTCCCTTGCGAAGCAGCGTGGCTTGTCAAGCATGTCATCCCAGGCAGACAGACATTGGATCCCCTTAGAATGACACCAGTAATTAAGCCAATTATTAAAGCTGATCATTTTGTCTCTGTATTGTGGCATCATTCTTGGTGAGGGTAGGATACTGCTCAGGGTCAGGGTCATACCGGCCTGGGCTACATAATCTGAGAGCTCCTCTATGTCTCTCTTCATGTAGTCCAGGGAGGTACGTCTCAGGTCGTTCACACCGGCATGGACAATGACTGAGTCATACTTGTACTTGCTGTGGAGTGACCTGAGTGCTTGTGTTATGTTATGTTACGCCTGACAGGCATTTTACTGTGATCTTTTCCTTGTTCAGTCTGGTGAGTGGGACGTCAGTGTGTCTGACTATGGAGTCACCTATAACAAGTGTGTCTGGCATTGTGTTTGGCCTTAAGGGCTGTGACTGTTTAGCACACTGACTTTGAGAACTATGTGTTGCATGTCTTATGTCTTGAGGTGGCAGTTGCTTGGGTGTCTGCTTTGGAGGCGTCTGTAGTTTTGGTAGATTTTTGATCAGTGCCTCAGAGTATGTCTTTGTGTGTTTATGTGTTTGTTTTGCAGTTGTGATAGTTCTATGTGAAACTGGGTTTGTGGTGTGCGTGGTTTCGAAAATGTCTGCAGCTGCTGTCAACCAAGGTAGTTAAGGAATCTGGTTTAGCTGAAGGTGGTTCTTTGTGTTGATGTGGCTTAGTACTATTACATATAGAACAAGATGAAAGTACTCTCTTAATGTCCTGTGACATAGAAGGCCAAAACATTAATACTCTCGCCCTTCTTTTGGTAGATTCAGTTCTTGGTGGCCACAATGCAAAATAGTAATATACTCTTGATGTAAGGATTTTGGAACAATCACTTTTGGACCTTTCATGATATCATTGCCAAAATCTCATCTATGTAAGGAAAATAAGGTTGCAGATCATGACGCAAACAAGATTGCTTTGACTGCCATCCTCGAATGATAAAGTGGTTGAGCTTCTGAAGAACTGGATGTGGCTGTATGACTTCTAAGCTCATCAAGACGTGTGGAAGAAAAATTTCTCACTTCCATGACTTCAAAATCAAATTTCTCATTTTCATTCTATTCAGTGGTATTTCTGGGCGATCTGGATAATGTATCAGAAAGATAAAGAAGTTTGCCTTTTGTGTAGACAATATTGAAATTATACTTTTGTAATTTGAGCATCATGCATTGCAATCTGGCAGGAGCTGTATACATAGGCTTTCTCAAAATAGTGACTAGAGGTTGGTAATCTGTTTTGATCTGGATAGGTCTACCTTAAATATAATCATGGAACTTCGAACATGCAAACACAATTACCAAGAGCTCTTTATCTGCACGTACTGCATTTCAGTTTGGGTTAGAGTTCTGGATGCATAAGCTGCTGGTCTACCCTCTTGAAGAATGACTGCACCAAGACCAATGTGATCATCATAGTATCTGAGAGTTGGTGGACTAACAATTCTCTGTTTCAGGACATCAAATGCTCTCTGGTGTTCTGACCATGACCAAGGTACATCTTTGCTTGTCAGCACTCTGAGTGGTGCTGAAAGTTGGCTCAAGTCTGGAATGAACTTTGCCTAGGTAGTTAACTATGCCAAGAAAACATTGTAGGACTTAAACATTGTCTGGAGCTGGCATCTCAAGAATTGCTGTTTGCTTGGAAGGATCTGGTCGTAAGCCTGAACTGGTAAATATATGACCAACATAAGTAACTTCTCGTAACCTGAATTTGCACTTCTGAGGATTCAGCTTAAGATTCACTTCACATGCTTTTTCCAGAATTTTCTTGAGGAATCTGTCATGCTCAGCTTCACCATTACCTCCTACTAGAATGTCATCAACTATAATAGCACACTGATGCCCAGAATTTATCCCAAATGGCATTGTCAAAAATCTGTACCTGCCAAAAGGAGTACTGAAAGTGGTTAGCAATGAAGATTTTCAGTCAAGCAAAATTTGCCAAAATTAACTCTTTGTATCCAAGAGAGAAAAAACAGTGGGATTTGGCATAAGAGCAGCAAATTATTTGACTGTATTCATTGGAAGATGAGGTCTTTTCAGTGCATTGTTCAAATCTTGTGGATCAATAAATATGGTGATATCATCTGACCTTTTCTTATGAGCTACAACCATGGATGATACCCATTCAGTTGGTTCTTCATCTGGACAAATTACAGCTTGCTGCACCATTTTATCTAGTTTAGCTCTGACTGTGTTCTGTATAGCTATTGGAACTTTCCAGGCAGGTCTGATAACTGGGCTAACTTTTGAGTCTAACTTCATGGAGTACACAACTGGGAGCTTGCCTAGTTTGTCTTCGAAAAGATCAACATAGGTAGAAAAAATAGACTGGGCAAAATTGGTCTTTCAAGCTTACATGGTGCACCTCCTTATTAAATGAAAGAAGTCCCATTTTCAAACTGTCTCTGAGGCTTGATAATGATTGTATGTGCCTTTTGACCACATAAAATTGCAAGTCATAGTTGTTCACAGCAGAGTAACATGAAAGCACTACTGAACCTTCAATTTGAATTTCTTCACCACTATAAGCAACAAGCGTTGCACATTTTGCTAAATCAAGCTTCTCACTAGCACATACTCTAGCAAATGTTTCTGCTGACATAACATTGCACTTTGAACCTTTGTCTGCTTTGAGCTCTATGGGTTTTCCATTTATCCAAACAGTACAAAATACTTCATTCTTTGCCTATAAATCTACTGTATTTACTGTTTCATTAAGCACAGACACACCATCAACATAAAAGTAGGGTCACAGCTTTCTAATTGATCAGCTCGTCTATTTGAGTGTTCTCTTTTAATAAAAGAATAAGCCTCTTTTGATTTATAAAATCTTTGGAAATGATTCCACTTTTTAGATCTGTAGCATTGCTGACCAAAAGTTAAGCACTTTTCTCTTTTAGACACATGATTACCACCACAATTATGGTAGGTGAGGGAACATGCTTTGAGTTTGTTGACTCGCCCTTGTGCTTCACTGAGACTGTGTGCACTCTGGACTTTGCTAGAAAGCTATGGGGTTTACCAGTGAGTGTTACAGAGTTCACAGTTGCTGCCAAGTTTCTTTTAACCACTTGGTGCATACTATCAACGTGATTACTATAAAATACTGGAAGCGTGCATTTCTCATTTGTAAGCATATTTACATCCTTTTCTGTGAGCTCATATATCTGACAAATCTCAATGGCCTTATTCAAAGTTAAATCACTGTCGCAAAGCAAAAGCTTTCTCACAGCATCATCTTTAGTACCACACACAAGTCTGTCTTTTATCAACTCATCCCTTAAATACCAAATCTGCACATTTTAGCTCTGTTTCTCAAGTCAGTTATATATGCTGCAAAGGTTTCACCAGTTTTTTGATCTCTTATGTTAAATAAGTGCCTTTCCATTATAATATTCGTTTGGGGGTTGCACATTTCTCTAAATTTACTTTTTAAGCTCTCTGGGTCTTCCCTTGACTCAGCCTGCAGCACTATATGATGATTTTCCCCCTATCCTGCAAATACAGCCAGTGCATACACAAATGAAAGCTCTCTTTCTATGACTTCTGAACTAGCTAAATTAAGCAGAATAAATGCCTCTGTACGGTCATCTTTATCAGAAAATGCACCTTGTATGAAAATATTGTACTGTTGCTCACACACCCTCCAATTCTCTGCAATATTATTATCAAATACAAGTGGAGCTGGCCACATAAAATCAGCCCCTTGTACAAATCTGAAAAGCTCAAAGCAGATATGTAAAAAATGAATGTTCAGAATGATGTGCCACCTGTTGAGGAAATTTATCCACTGATATTTTCTGAAGGGCCACAACTTGCAGTACGAACCTTCAGACCAGGCTGATGCTGCTTTCTTCATTGCTAACTGTCTCTGTCTTGCCTTCTTTTGTAAACTCCATACTGCAGTGAGAAATGTTTTATATGCCATTTTAAAATGTTGTATGTTCCCATATAATAAAATGCAAAGCCAGATGCCACAGCTCCACATGGTAAAGTTTAATATCTCCAGCTGCATTAATTGTACTGCAGACAGTGCTAGTAGAATCCTCTCAAGTAATCAAGAAAGTATGGACATACTAGATTTATCTCACCTCAACAACCTTCTGCAAGTACCACGTTGAAAAATTCTCTCCTTGTGAACTCTACTTCCTTTTATCCTCCTACAAGCCTTTCTAATATCCTTAGACTTTTGAAGGATGTATACCTTCACATACCTATCCACCTCATCTGCAAAAAATTCCTCAGGTTCCGTTTCTTTATCACACTTTCAGTACTCTGATTTTCCCTTCAGTCTTTCTGCTACCAGGTTTTTCACAAAGTGCCTCACACCAGCCATTGTCTTTTGCAGAAACCAGTGAGTAAAAATATTTTCTAAACTAGATGATCTTCTTATCCAGGCTGCTTCAAAGGATACTTTACTAATCCACCTCTTTTCACACAGTTTCACTTGTGGAAAGACTTCACCGTCAACCTCATGAAGTCTTTTCTAATCCCATCGCAGTATCTTGTCGTCTTGGGTTGCAGGATGAACACTTACTCTCAATTACCACCTTTCTTCCTCTAGGGAAAGTGCTATTCCTTTCCAACTATGTCCAGTCCCTGTTTCTCCTAAGTTACACTTCAGTAAGAGAACTCCTAAGAGCTCTGGGCTACATGGCAGCCATAATACCTATGGTAGCCTTGGCCTGAATTCAAACAAGAAAGATCCACTGGTACATGAAGTCCCTTTGGTGTCTCACTGGACTTCTAAATTGGTCTAAATGCCTTTTCTGAAGAAGAGTTGCAATAGTGGGTTTCCCAGATCCATCTCAATCCAGGGTTACCTTTCCCTCCACCCAAGAAATCAATAGAGACACATCAGATCTGGCTTGTGGTACATGGACGGGTCCTACAACTATTCAAGGCCAGTAGTTACCCTGGGAAATGAGGAAACACATCAGTGCTCAAGGAAATGAAGGCCCTTATCAAAGTTCTTAAGGTATTCTCACACCTCTGGAAACCAGGTTCTTTCAGGATTTTTACAGACAACACCACAGTCATGTGATAGTATCAACAAATCAGGAGGGGAGCAAAGTCTTACCAGCTGTGCAGGCTAGCTGTGGCATGGGACAATGCAGTAAAAACACCTTTGCCCTTTAGGCCATTTGAATTCTGTCAGCAGACAATGCTCTCACAAACTCACTAATCTGGTCCATGGAAGACCCTTACAAATGGAAGTTGAACATGAAGGTCTTCCTGGACATAATCCACAAATGAGGTGTCCTTCAAATAGATATCTCTCCTCTTTTCAGAAGAAACAGCTCAAGATGTTTTGCTCCAGAATCCATTGCTCTCAGGCCTGGAGAATGGATGCCTTGCCCTTCCAATGGGGGAAAAGTTCCTGTATGCATTTCCCTCCCCCAGTCTGAAATGCCTCCTGAAGTTCCAAAGAAACAAACCAGGAATCTTGCTAGTAACTTCCTTTTGACCCAGGCAGCACTGGTTCCTCCTTCTCCATCTAGCCCGGGTCTGTCACTGCAAGTTACTCCATAAAGTGGACTTGTTCACACAGAACAAGGGCCCCTTCTCTTACATCCCAACCTGCAGGCTCTCAATTTGACTTGAATTTTAATCCTTTTCTGACACTGATTTTCAGAGCACATGCTCCAGGAGGCAAGAAGCCTACAACTAGAAACTCTTACATCACCAAGTGGAAAGATTTTTTTATCTGGTGTCTTAAGAAGAAGAAGGACCTATTTAAGGTAGAGAGCTTGCTTACTCTGCCTTACTTGTGTGAGTTGCTAAAAAGTGGACTAGCCTACTCCTCCCTTTAAGGCACACCTGTCTGCTGTCTTTGCCTGCATGCCTCTAAACCCTCTGCTGCTTCCCAGAATTGGAGTCAAACAGTTTTTAAAAGGTGTCTTTCACCTGAACCCACTTAGGTGGTCCATTCCTCTCCTGGGATTTTAGCTTTGTCTTGGAAAAAACTTACTGTACCAAATTTTGAACCAGTAGCCAATAACCTCAGTTCTGTACCTTTAAAATAGTTCTGTTGGTTGCTCTCACCTTTGTCAGAAGAGTTACTGAGCTTCAGTCCCTTATGGCCATTCTGCTTTTCCTCATATTCTATAAGGATATGGTTTCCTTAAGGTCTAAACATCCCCCCCCCCTTTTTATGCCAAAGGTAGTAAATGAACTGTCCATCAACAAGACTATCTTTTTGCCTGCCTTCTTTCTTAACCCACAAAATAAGGAAGAAAGACTTCTCCATTCCATGGTTGTGCACAGACCATTAATATTCCACTTGGATGGGACAAATGCTTTCAGGAAAACACCAGCTTTTTGTCATCCTAGAAAAGAGCAAGTTGGGTAGTCCTATCTCCAAATAGATCATCTCCAAGTGGATTTCCAAAGTCATCTCATTATTTTACTCCATACTTGACAAATCTGTGTCCTCATGGTGAAGGTTTATTCCACCAGAACAATCTTTTCACCTGGAGCCTTCTTCAAAGGTATTGACTCCAGATCTGTTCTGGAGGCAGCCACCTGGTTATCAGTTCACACCTTTATTAGACACTACAGAACATTTTTTATTTCAGATTTAGAAATGCCTTTGCTAGATTTGCCCTCCTAGAACTGGTAGACAGATCCTACATCTCCACAGCATCCACCCTTAACAACCTGTAACTTTGAGAATCACCTATCATCATTGGAATGTTGCAACAGTGAGCTAAGGAATGGCACAGTACAGTTGTGTAAGAATTTCAGTAATGTTCTACTGATCACTGTTGCAGTATTGCAACCCTCCCTATTCCCCCTTTGCTCTGTTAATCTCTCTTTGGCGATCTTTCTGTACATTTATTGCCCAAGGAGAGGAACAGTTACTTTTCCCCCTCTTAGTTGGACTATTTTATTTGTTCTCTGGTTCCCGCAGGGTCTTCTGGCTGTAGATAGTATGAGGCTTTTCCAGTCATATGCTCGCTTATTTACCCTTGTGTGTAGGGGTTGAGGTCATATGTCAGGCATATGGTGCATCAGGAAGGTTTTGGCTTTGGTACTCCATCCGGACATTAGATTACCTCAGGCAGGATTAACCCATCAGTACTGGAATATTGCAGCTGTGAGATTAATATGAAATCTACAGTTTTGGTAAGTTTTTACACAACTGTACTTTATATGGGTTCCTCAGTGTACTCAATGTATAGTTTGCATAAAATCATGATCATTTTCCTAGGAATAAGTCTCCTCAGCATTTACATCATAGTGATCCTTACATTGTTAATGTATTTAGCCTGGGAGATGCCTACATAACAAGGTAATTCATTCCTTCTTTCTCTCTGTTATACCGAGGTAATTAAACTCACTGAGTCTCTCAGGGTTTACAACTCATTTACGCTAGTGCCAGTTACAGCTGAGAGAACAGTTAATGCTAGGTCTTCTGGAAACTTGACACAGCTGGTTTGCAGAAGGAGTGAATGGGAGGGATTACTACCAGCACAGTGCTGTTGCAGCAGCCCTAGAGAGCAAAAGTGACAGCACTGTGAATACCTCTATCTACTTATGTTGATCTTTGCACAGTTGAATGTTCTATTCATTCAGCCTGTCAGAGTACAACTTTGGCACCAATCATTGTTTGTGTAAGACCCTCTTGTAGGGTGTTGACATCATTTGGAGATTCTATGACTGCTCCAGCAAACTCAAACTCAGCCATAGACCTCTAGATTTAGCTTGTACTTTGGAGAAATAGATTCCAGACAGTAGTGACCCCATTATTGATCCCTGTGGAACACCACTGGTTACAGGTTTGCTGTTGGAGGTGGAGTCCCCTATTTTGACTATATGGGTTCCGTTAGTGAGCCAGTTAGTGATCCACCTAATGATATAAGGGTTGATGTCGAGCTAGGTGAGTTTGTCAATGATGTCTGAGTGGGGGACAGTGTCAAAAGCCTTGGCTAAGTCTAGGTAGGCTGTATGCACAGATTTCCCCTCGTCAAGGGCCTTGGTGACTGTCTCGAAGAAGTCCAGGCATGATCTCCCTTTGACAAATCCAAATTGAGTAGGGTCAAGTGTTTAGAGATTACCTATATCTTTGGTGTAAGGTCCATGATGATACGCCCCATTGCCTTGCAGATAAGGCTGGTCAGGCTAATAGGTCTATAGTTCCCGAGGTCAGTGGAAGAACCACCTTTGTGCAAGGGGATAACGGTGGCCTTTTTCCATTCAGCTGGGATGAAGCCAGTGCTTAGACTATGACTGAAAATATTACCCAATGGTGGTGGTAATTTCTGTTTGAGCCCATGTAAGGTGTAGGCTGGGATGTTAACATATCCCATAAATGCTGTGTTTTTGACCTTAGAAAGGGCATTCATGACCTGCTCTTTAGAGTTACAAGGTAGAGGACAGGTGGTAGGGATGTCATGGGGTACATGTGGTGGGGACAGGGGAGTGAAGTTTGCTATCCTGTTAGCTGACAGGTTCTGTGAAATGTCCACTGGCTTAGCATATGTGGTATTCTTAACTGCCAGCTCGGCACAAATCAGGGCCTTTCATTTTAGGTTACTGATGTAACTAAAGAATGCCTTATGGTTGTCCTTAGTTTAGGAAGCTAATTTGGATTTGAAGTTAACTTTGGAGGAATTCACAAGGTCTTATTTGCTTGTTTATGCTGAGGAGAGAGTGTTTCCAGTTTAGGGCTCGCTCCCTCTTACTCTTAGACAGCAATTTCTTCCTCTTATGATTTTATTCTTCTATGGAGCTATGAAAGGTGTGAGAGGCCAAACATGTTCATTTTTATTAAATGTATTTGTGGTTTGAATTTTCCCAATGGCTTATTTATTTATCATAATGTAGCATTTTATACAACTTTGTTTCACATCAGAGTTTGTAGTTTGTATGTGTGCATCATTTAGATTTAACATCAGTAAGGTAGCTGTATATGCAAACATGTTTCTTTTTCTTATTGTTAACTGTAAACTTGAAGAATATATATAACTTAGAACCAAACTAATGAAAACACTTTTTTCACTTTATTTATTTCCACTTTGTTGACCGAGATAGTCCCACTAGGCAAATGGCCTCCTTTCAGGGTAGTCCCAAGGGGGTATTCTTACTGGGATCACATTCAGAAGTTCGACTTTTCAAAAAGTCAAATTTATATGGTCAAGACCATATGATCGATTTTTCAAGAAGTCGAACTTCAGAAAACAACAAAAGTGGATGTTTTTGCAGGAGGCTAATCCCCCTGCACCTCCCCCCACTAACTGTATATTCAATATACCAACTCCGAGATTGTACTACAGTTGGGAAAAGGGTAGCTTCCCAGATCACCACTGTACCGTGATCTCCATTCAAAAGCTTTGACTTTCTGAAAAGTCAATCATATGGTCTTGAGCATATGAGGTTCGACTTTCCAAAGCTTCTGAATGGGACCCTCATACTGACAGTGGGAAATTTGGCCAGGACACCAGGGGAATAGTCCTTATTCTTTTTGATAAGGGAAGTGCTGTGAGATCCATTACAGCCACCTTGAGCTGTCACCAACTTAGGCAGATTGGGCCCTGGTTTAACATCTCATCTGAAGGATGGCAAACTCAGAAGTGCAGCATTCTGCTTATGCTGCACTTCAGTATCAGCATTGGAAAATTAATCCAACTACCTGGTTTAAGAATAAAATCCACATACTTCTGCACTAAAGGCAAGTGTGCTTCATGTTGGGCTACTCCATCTGCGTACTTGTTACTGGAGAGTGCTGAATTTCTGATTTTCAACTGCTTCATGTAGTTTTTCGGTACTGTTTTTTAAAAAAACGTTTTTTTCCCATTTCAAGTCAGAATAAAGTGAAGCCTTAAATGCATGAGATCTGTTTTTTGCCACACTCTTGGTTGACAGTTTTACAGGAATTTAAGGGAGTCATTTTTCAGAATCCAACAACATGAGTGAGGTTTCAAACTTGTCTGTGGCCTAGAGGGATAGAGCCTTGACTGCAGCCCAACCAATACAGGGTCATTTAGTAGCAAAAGCATTGGAGGAATTGCTGTTGCGAAGTTGGAAAATAGTGGCCATTGCCCGTTTTTCTGCCCCAGAGAGGGAGAAAGAGAAGGAGGAAAAGGGTGTGTATATGTTGATGTCCTCCTATAAGATTCTATGATGGAGACCTGGGGACTTGGTAGGAGTACCTTCCTCCTGTGGGGTGGAGGTGCATGTCTGTCTGAAAGGAAGAATCATTCACACAAGCAAGTTGATATCTCCACACTGAATTCTTTTCACTCTGTGCCCTGAAGCATTTGCTGAGGTGCACTGTGGGAGGTTGTATACATAAAAACAAAAAAATCCATCAAGAAAAATGCCCTCCTCCACTTGAGTCTCCACTCCACTCTTGGAGGCTAAAATCAGCCATATTATGGGAATAAGTTGGCTAGTGGGATGGACTGTGTGGTTGTTTAGTGAGGACAAAAAAAAAAAACAATAAGTCCCTGATCTTGATTTAGGAAGTTAGAAGTTGAGAAGTCAGTGGAAATGTGAGTATGCTAATATGAAAATTGATTAAAACCAACACTAAGCTAATTGTAATGATCCATTTTGAGTTTTCAGAGGAAAAACTATCCTTCATGCTTAAAAATGGCTTGATGACTTGGGTGACTTGCATTGCACTATTTATTTAATTTTCTGTTTTAGGTCTTCCAAACCGACAGCAAGAAGATTGAGTCAGAAGCATTGTCAGCCCTGCAGGCACTAACCAGCTGTCTATCTAGATCGGTTGTGGAGGCAGGTTCTGAAGACATCTTGGATTCTTTTCTGAGCACCATTCTGCAAGGTACTAGCACTGTAACCCACAAAGTGATGGTCAACAGCTAAACCTCTGACCATAATTAAAAAATAACCAGATTCCTTCCCTGGCATTATTCCATGCTGTGCTCTTGGACATTTTAAAAATCTTTACTATTCTCTATTACACAAAATCTTGTGTTATTCTAAAGCTCCAGAAACAGCTGCACAATCTCAACCCATTATTTGCATAACTGCTTTATGTCCCTCCACCCTTAGGAAGGATGAGAAGGTATACTATGTCTGATATTAAGTAGGGTATTTAAATATGAGACCCAGTTGAACAGCTCAGTAGTAGAAACATAAGGACAGTTTAGAATAGTCATTCAAACTCAATTTGCCTCTGGAAGATGGGAGAAAAGAGTACTCAGTTGAAGCTTATGGTTACACATGGAGGACATGTAGGCTATACCATGGCAGCTTCTAAAGGCCAGGACTAAACCTCATATACTGGAGCTGGGAGACTGCAACATTAAATGCAGTGCTACCATGCCACTTCACACATTTCATAAGTGTTTAATACTTTTAAGGCATTAATGATCAAGTTTAAAGCAGCAAACAAATGTTATAAAAACATTTACCACTCTCCTAATTGCGTCTTTTGGTTGACATCACTAACTTAATATAATTCCTTGTGGGAAGTCTTTGAACAAAATTTAACTTTTAAATGTTGCTTAAATAAAAGAAAGTGAAGCTCAACTGGCTACTGTCACATTCTGTCCAGGTGGACATTTAGATCACATAAATGATGCCTTTTGGTGGTCAATAAAAAACAGCTGAGCTTTTTCTTATTTGTTGCAACACCAGTGCCCCCCCCCCAAAAAAAAAAAAGAAAACAAAACATTAAACTGCTTAGATCTGCTGTAGTTTTAGATTGTAACCACTAAGATGATATTGTGAAAAAGTTGTGTTTTTATAACATCTGTTCGCCACTTTAAACTTGGTCTTTAAGGAATTCTCAAAGCAGATGTGCTAAAGTTTTTTCCCCTACCTCATGTGGTGCATGTTTTGACAGTTAGCATTGTGAATTGTCTGTGGTCCTGTTTGTACCTTCTTTGCTAGTGTAAGTAGGGTTGTTACTCATCCTTCTACCTTTTAGATATGTTGTCACACTTATAGTCATATTACATTGTAGGGTGAAACGCTTTGGTGATCAAAGATAGAGATGAGTGGCAAACTGGATAGGTTTCTTTTCAGGCAGTGCTGAACATTTTTTTGAGCTCGTTTTGGATACTAGTACTGTAGTAGTAGCCCTTGCACTGGATTGACAAATGGTTTAACAGATTTGTTTTGGTGGGGTTTGTTCAGCTGCTGAATGTTGTATTGTCTTTCTATAGTATTTAGCAATAAGTACTTGACAGTACAAAAATCCACATTTTTCCTTTCCATTATATTAAACTTTCTACTGTAGTACACAAACATTGCCTACTGACATGGTCGGTAGTTCATAAATGTGCTATACAGCGGGTCATAATACAAGAAATGGATCACAAATGATGTGAAGGAAAAACTTCGGCAGTTGTCAGTGTTAGACAAAGTGCCCTTCTGTGTGGAGAAAATTTGCTTAAAGAATTTCTGTAAATGCTCTTCTCGATGTGTACTGCAGACATTTTTTGAAGGGTGATACCCAAGTTTGGTAAGTACAATATTTGCGGTTCAGTTGTCAGCATGAGTATTTGTCCTCTGTGTAGAAACGGATATGCAAGTTATTGTGGCATTATCTGTTCTGGTTGTAAAACTTGATTAAAACTGAAATCCATTTCTGTTGATGTCAGTTCTCAGCACCCGAGGGAGAGAAGTATAGATAACCACAGTGGAGACTGAGAGTGTAAAGTCTGGCAAAGTATTACACAGATCCCACCATGGATCTCACTGTAAGTTGTTAATTGTATAACTTCAGTTAGAATAATACGTTATAGCGAGTTTACTCTGTGATGTTAGTTGTAGGAAATGTTTATGAGGCCTTAAGCCTTCATTCTTCTTAACACACTGTTTAGATCTAAAATGATTAGATTTGCTTACAGCCTTAAAATAATTTACAGAGCGCAAGGGCTATGTTTTAGGCCTCACACTTCCTTCTTCTCATTAACTATGTATGTGTGTACTAGACACTTTATTTTTTTAACATCTTTATTGAACAATCACTTGTGATGCAGGCAAACCTACATTTTTATAAAAGTAATCAAACTATATTAAGAAGTTCACATTTACAAATATTTACATCAAATATATTGTTCCATACCATATAATCAAAGCTACATTACATAAATTGTTCAATTCCTGCCTTCTTTTATACCTCATTCCTCCTCCCAAATATTTTGTTCCCACGATTTCCATTTATGGCGTTTTATTCATATGCTGCAGTATCCATAACATGAGGGAGTCCACCATTGACTGACTTGTACATCTGGCCAATATACAAAATTCTAAAGCTACTGTGATGTACGTGTGACACCCATACATCAGCAAACATATGTCAGCCATAATGAGATGTCTGGTATGAAGTGGATCTCAGCATGTACAAACCTCAGAACTTTTCTGCCGCCTGTTCGATCTCTTGCGCTGGCCATCGCTTGTCAGTCAAGTTGCAAGCTTTGGTTCAGATAAGTACCCCGTTGGGTTTTTTCTTTAAAATTTTGGCTACTGTATTTAGCTGTGATTACATGTTAGCTAGGAAAAGCAAGTGTCAGTGTGGAAGGCAGATTCTGCATTGGGATACTCATGACCTTTGCTTGTTTTGCCTAGGCCCAGACCATGCCCATACTGCCTGTAAGGCCTTCACAACCCAAACTCTTCACAGACATTTTGCTTCCCTGAAATTATATCTTGAGAATCAATGCCTTAAGCATCTCATTCATGATATGGAGGTAGCATCGGACCCTTCAGATGAGCCACAACCAAAAAAAGCCAAGAAGACACAGCCTGATATAACTGCTGCTACCTTGGATCCTGATATCTCTCCTAAGGCCGATGTGGGCCCAGAGGCCATCCTGGTATCAGTAGATGTTCCTTTGATGGGTACCACAGAGGAGGCCGTGAAGGACCTACCATCATATCTGCAAGGGAATCCCAGGCGTCCAACTCTGGTGTAAGGAGGAACCATGGTTTGTTATTACTGAAGGCCCACGTGGCATCACCCAGATCATCATGTGGGAGGATGTTCATACCAACATTGTGGAGTGCAGGCTGACATCTGGCCCATCCACCTTCCACCACATGGAGGTTCCAAAAAAGAAAGAGCTTAAGACTAAACATGTTTCTCCTGCTCCCCAGGAACAAACAACGGATTGGCAGGCCTTCTCCCAAGGCCTATACTCCTACCTTTTTCGAAAGATCCCACGTCCGGTTCTTTTATCAATATTACAATATTCACTACTTTAAGTATAGTTGGTTTATACTTTGATTCACATTTTCTAGTAATCGCATTTTTGGCAGCCACCAAAATTAAACTTAAGAAGGTCTTACTATGTGTAGGCAGTTCAGATCCTGTATCCCATTTCAAAAAATAATTTCCTTAGTTACACTCATTTGCTCACCCAGTATTCCTGAGTACTCTATAGGGAATTCTTAAGGTCTGCCAACTCATTACACTCCCAGACCATATGCTCCCAGGTGCCTCTTTCTTCTCCATTACACTGCCAACATTTGCTATCTATCTATCTGAGGAAATATCTTAAATTTTCTAGACTTTGTTATATATTTGGGAGCCATGCATATATCCCACTTTGTTCCTTTGTGAATTGCTTAGCCAGTCTCTCTTCCCAAACTTTTTTAACCTCCTCTGATTGATACCTGTTGTTATCAGACAAAATGTATGTGCCCTAATAAGTATTCCTTTTTAACAGCAGCTTCTGTTTTAGATTTTATAAAAACTCTACCAGTGCTGTTTTTTTGCTTAGGATCCCCTCTATTTCTTTCTCCTTGCCTATACTCTGATATCACTCCTTGATGGGGAAGGCATTTTCTACCCTGCTGGACAAATGAATTCTTGGCCTCTTCTCATTCTCTTACCTTTCCCCCTCTAATTATTTGCTCCCCAAACCTTGGTTCCTTTGCCAGTTTTTCCTAGTAAATTACAGCCCCCTCTTGCTTGTTCTCTGTATCCCTAACTGCAGTCATTCCCATAGTCAGTATCTCCTTTCTCCATCCCTATGTTGGCTTAGTTCTTAGAATACTTTCTGCTACTTTATGAGTATAATATTCTGCATGGTTATTGTTGTTATTCTTAAGGCCCTGCATCCAAAATCACAGTCTCTCCTTGTTTATTGAACTCCCGCTGTTTCATCATCATACCTTTCCACTTAGAATTATAGCTTTCTGCTTGTGCTATGTATAGGAGGAGCTTTAACTGTGTAGCTCTCAAATACCCCTTCAAATCAGGTAGTCCTAAACCACCTTGTTCTGCTGGAAGGATCAACTTATCCCACTTGACTCTTGCCCTGTTCCCCTCCCAGATAAAATTTTCAACTCTTTATTAATTGCTATCCACAACGCCTTCTCTGGTTAATAAAATTTTGCATGATCTCTGTATAAAACTAAAGGGACTAAAAGTGTTTTCATTACTTATGTCTTGCTATCCATATCCATAAAACGGAGCTTCTAATTTCATGTTTTTTGTGTTATTTTTTGTTTAGTCTCTTCCCACATATCCTTAGCTACCATAACAGAATCCTTTTAATCCATACTCCTAAGTACTTTATTTTATCATGTCCGCATAAGTATGGATATTGCTGAACCACTTCTTTTGTGTGTATATAGTTTACAGCTAATGCCTTTGTTTTATTTTCATTAGTTTTATATCCCAAAAAGACTTGAAACTGCCTCACAATTATCTACAATACTTTAATGTCCCTTTCTGGTTTAATCAGGTATAAAATAGTACCACCTGCAAATAAAGTCAGCTTTTCTTGACTACCATACCAATTATATCCTTGAATTTGAGTCCCTTTTTTCTTTACCAGTGGTTCTAAATATAACGCAAATAAAAAAGGAAAGAGGACACCCTTGCCTGGTTCCTTTGCTCAAACTGAGCTTATCCGAGGGTAATCCTCCACTTAAATTTTCACCTTTGATCCGAATCAACCTTATAATTTTATTAGGGAATGCAAATGCTTCCATTGCCTTACTCTTAAAATCCCAGCTTACTCTGTTGATTGCTTTCTCTGTATCAAAACCCACAAACAACAGTGGTATTTTCTTATATTCTACTTCCCTCGGGATCATGATTGTTCTGTTAATGTTGTCAAATGTTTGCCTCCCCTCCACAAAACCACATTGATCCATATTTATCAATTTTAGGATCACCTTTGCCGTTCTTTTAGCCATTATAGACATAAGCACTTTATAAACATGAAAGCCAAAACACCAGGACTTGGAGACAGCTGTAGGTTCCAGTATAAAAAAACTTTAATAGACATGTGCGCTTTCATGGGCAACCCCACTTCTTCAGATGTCAGTACAAATTAAAACAAACCCTTCACTTATATATACACCTCCCCCTTAAAACATATGACTAAAACAACCAATACCTTCTCATTATATGAGCAATCACTATTAATTTAAAACAAGACACCACAAAATGTATACTTATAGATGCCAACATATATTAAAAATACAAACGTATTAAAACCAGTTCATGGAACATGAGCATAAATAATTCATTAGTGCTTCTATCTAAAAAGCTACCTAGATTTTAACTTAGGGCGTAGAAGTATGGACACAATAAATTATATACTTTTTTAATTTGTGCTGACATCTGAATAAGTGGGGTTGCTCACGAAAGAGCTTGTGTCTATTAAAGTTTTTTATACTGGATCCTGCAGCTGTCTCCAAGTCCTGGTGTTTTTTGCACGACAAGTGAGATTTAGAGCCTTGGTGGCAGTTTTGTGCTTTATCACTTATAATCATGGTTTATAATCAAAATGGGCCTCTGAGGTTTTTGATTATCGCCAGTCAGATTGTGGTAATCCTTTGCTGGGAAGATAGGTTCCCTTTGGAGCAAAAAAAAAAAAAACTTCCATTTAAAATATCTTTATTTTGTAGCACTTTCCGGTTCAGGAAGGATATTTTAAATCTAGGTCTTTGTTTTAACAGACTGTTATGAAATTGTACTGTAATTTTAAATGAGAGTACTCTTTTTTTTTCCTGCCAATGTAAAAGCTGTGTAAAGTAATTGCAAACTGTTTTTTTTCTGTAGCAAAATAGTGTGTATTTTACTTTTGGGGGCTGGCACTGGCATAGTGTTTCAGAGTGCTTTTTACCTTGTTTTTATGTGAAAAAAGTGACATTTAAAGACTTAGGTTTTACTGGCTGTTGTCACTTGTTTTCCATGGGAAAGAGGCATCATTTTTAGTTTGACCATGAAACAAACTATTGGTCCCACAGTTGGTCCTTCTTCCAGCATCAAAAAAAAAAAAAAAAGTTAACAGCCTTTGCCACCATGGCAGTGGGTGAAACTGCTGTGGCCATTAATTGTACCTAAAACCACTCATCTTTTACCTTGGATCAGTCTAGTGTACCACTTAGAGACGCTGTGAACTTGGGGTTAACCATTTCTTCTGCTGGTGCTGGGGTTCCCTCATTGGGCAAGGGAGAGCCACTCTTGCTGGTCCTGGGAGAGAGAACAAGGAAAGCTTCCCTGTTTTGTCAGAATGCTTTACCCATCCCCAAAGAAGCTGCTGTCAAAAAGAAAACTAAAGATTTATTTACCCCTCCTCAGTTTTCATTAGACAAGAGTAGTTTATTGGTTCTGGCTCAGGGTTTGTCAGGCTATTGATCTTTCTTGTAAAGTATTTTCTAGTAGAAGAAAGAGGGATACCCCTTTTCCCGAATAGATTCAAGACTTTGAATCTAGACAGGAAGATGAAGGGACAGACAGAGTTTTCTCCTCCGATTTCTGATTCAGAATCTGAGGTGAGCTCAATCTCTTAATCTCCTTGTGGGGATTTCTCTTTCTTTAAGACCATCTCAACAAAATGTAGGTTAAACAGGCATTTAAGAAGAAATGGCAAGGGGATTCCAAAAAGAATTCTGCAACCTCCCAAAAACAAGGACAGTCTGCCAAGTCAGAATGACTATTTAAGGTACCTTGTTCCCCACTGTGGCAGCCCCATTTTCCTTCCAGAAAGTCTGAATCCCCACTCTCCTCTTTGGCAACAGATAGTTTCACAGTTGAGTTCTGAAGATTATTAATCAAGGCTACAGATGGCAATGGGAGGAAATTCCACCTTTTCAGGGGGTGATCCCTTGTCCACCAGTCCAGACTCTCTTATTTCTACTTGTCCTTCATCACATGCTGTCTCAGATTGTAATAGAGCCATTTCTCCTTTCCAGTTGGGGAAAAGTTTTTATTTAAGGATGTTTCTAGTGCCAAAGAAAGAAAATTATTTGAGACCAGTTCTGGATCTTTCTTTCCAAAACCTGTCTGTGATGGTACCCAAATTCAAAATGATGTCAGTTTACAACCTATTAACCTCTTTTTCCACATTTAAGTTTCCTGATAACAGACAGAAGCTTATGTCTTCCCTATTCATCTGGACTTCAAGCATTCTTCAGGTTTAGTGTGTCTGGAACACGATCAGTTTTCTGCTTTACTCTGTGGACTATCCACTACACCAAGAGTGTTCACAAAGTGTCTAACTCCAGTTATAGCTCATTGCAGGCTACATAGGGTATTCACATTTTTCCATATTTAGACAATGTACTTATCTTTTAAGAATCTTTTTCACAGTGTCAAGAATCTCTAACTTGGGTGAGAGATCTCTTACACAAGCTGGAATTCCAAGAGAACATTCAGAAGTTTTTTTTTTTTACTCCTTCATTGTGTTCCTGGTGTGTCAGCTCAACACCTCAGTTCAAAAAACTTTTCTTCCACATGAAAAAAAGTATCTTTATTTAGAACTGTTTCTAAGGTTTCCACTTGGACTTCAGTCACTAGGAGGGATTACCTCGGTATTTTGGGATTCATGGCATCTGTGACTGTTATGATATCCCTGGCAAGACTCCACATGAGAAAGATAAAGTGCTTGTTTTTTGTCAGAAGAGAAAATACTTGGTGGAGACAGCAAATATCCTTAAATCTGGGTCTCCTTTTCTCCCTCCCTTGTTCCGAAGCAGTCAGTCACCATTTTAGCAGGGCCTTGGATTCATCCTGATACTTTGCTTGGGGAACAGTTTCAGGAGGGATAAGTTGTCCGACACCAAGGGCAGACACACGTGCATAAGTATAAGAGATGCTTACCCTGATGAATGCACTCAGCTCTGTGAGTCATCTTTGTTCCCTGTGACCTCTTCAGGTTGTTGAAGACAGTACCACAATCATGCTACATCAGCAACCAAGGCGGAGCCAGGTTGTACCCCTTTGTAGACTTGTCATGGTAGCTTGAGATATAGTTTCACAGCACAATCTCACTCTACAGGCATCCTACGTTCCTTCGGAGCAAAAGTATGTGGCAGAAGCTGAACAGGATAAGGACAGACCCTCACAAATGGAAACTAGATCAGGGTGTCTTCCAAAAGTTGATCCATTTGTGGGGAGTTCCTACTGCAAGGTTCTGCTCCAGTACTCCATGCATTAAGACCGGGAAGACAGATGCCATTTGTTTTTCCTTGGACAGGAATATGCCTCTGTGCTTTTCCACCCTTTCTCCTGATATCCAGTGTACTGCCGAAGATTGTGAAGTAATCCCCCAAGATCATTGTGGTGACTCCCTTCTGCCCCAGACAACAGTGGTTCTCCCTTCTTTTGGAAATGGCCAGGGCCAATTACCACAAGTTTTCTCACAGACTGGATCTACTAGCACAAGAACAGGGGTGTTTGATAAACCCTGACTCCATTAAACTTAAACTGACTGCCTAGATGATAGGGTCTTGATTCACTTTAGACACCAGTTTACTAAGGAAATGCAGCAGGTTCTAACAGAGGCAAGAAAGCCTTCTACTAGAAAATCATATATTAGTAAATGGAAAAGGTTTTCTAGTTGGTGCCAGCAACATAACCAGCAACTATTCAGGGCTAGTTGTTCTCTGGCTTTGCAATAGTTGTGTGAGTTACTGTCCTTTGGTCTTTCTTACTCATTTATCAGGGTTCATTTATCGGCCAATTCAGCATGTCTGCCCTTGGATCCTCCTCTTTCAATGCATTCTCATGTCAAAATATTTTTGAAAGGGGTCTTGGATAAGAAGCCTGCAAGAAAATCTGTGGCCCCTCCTTGAGATTTTAAGCTTGTGTTAGAAATGCTAAAACATGTTCCATTTGAGACAGCTAACCTGGCTGACTTGAAGTTCTTGACATGGAAAGCAGTTTTACTGATTGCTCTGATCCCTGCAAGAAGGTTGTCTGAGTTGCAAGCTCTTATGGTGAGTCAGGTCTATCTCATTTTCTACAGTGACAGGGTTTCTTTCAGAACTTATCCTCCTTTTATGGGTAAAGTGGTATCCAAGTTTATTTTAAGACAAACTATCCATCTCCCTGTTTTCTATCTGAAACCTAAAACAGAGGAGAAAGGATACTCATACTGTGGATGTCCACAGACAACTGTGGTACTATCTTGACAGATCTAAATCTTTATCTTCAGGTCAGTTGTTCATTTCCTGTGAATGTAAGGACACCCTGCATCACAACAGACTATTTACAAATGGTTGTCTAGGGCTGTTGCCTTTTGTTACTCTCAGCACAGCAAAACTGTTCCTGGCAGGGTCAAGGCCCACTCTACCAGGGCCTTAGATTCATCTATAGCTTTTTGGAAAGGGTTGGATTGTAAAAGCATTCTGGGAGCTGCAACTTTGTCCTCTGTACATACATTTACAAAACACTATAAGCTTGATACCATCTCTAGGTCTAGATTAGGCTTGGCTAGGACTATACTCTGGGGCTCCAGGACTCTTCTCTTTCCATCTCCCAAATGTATTAAGCTAGGGTAGTCTACCCATATAGCTAAGGCTTCTACAGCAATGGTCAATATGATGAGCATAGTACAACTGTGTGAGTAAACTCACCATAACAGTAGGTGTTCAAATGAGCACTACTCCAGTAGATGCTCCTTCCACCCCCTTTGGTTTTTGATGTGTTGGTTATGCCAGAGTGTGGACATTTATTTTTTTGTTTTTCACGGCTCAACCTCCCTCTGTGTTGGTATGAAAGCTCTGACTTGTTACCCAAACCTGTGTCGTGTCAGCTCAGCTCGTGCTAACTGATGGTTTGGGCATGTGAAATTTGTCCTGAAGCTTTGCAGGCTGGCCAGCTGTTATATGCCATACAGGATATAACTCGTATAGCTAAGGCTCCTGCTTCACTGATCATTTGAACATCTACTGCTGTGGTAAGTTTACTTACACAACTGTCTTGTTGACCTTGTTGTGAGCCTGGTAAGGGCAAATTTCAGACAACTGGAAGGTACGGCTTCCCTGTAAAATCCTGTACAACAATTTATGGAGGTGTTGCTTTTGCTTGTACACTGGATAGAAAACCAAAGGATGTACTTTGCCAAAGGTGTTGTAACACACAGTAGATCAAACCTAAAACAGTGTTTAGGAACAGATGCCAAAACCTGTACATGTTTATGTTTTTACTAATATATATTTGTAATGACATATACTTATTATGCCATTTTTAACCATACAGAGTTTGACTTCGCCCATGAGGTTTGATTTTGTACATGAGATTAAGTGATCTTGATTTAGTTGCTTTGAAGAAATTACTGCACTGATATTCATAGTGTTTATTTGACATTACTGCTTAACTACAAGTGAGTTATATAGATGGATCTATCTTTATCTATATCAACATTTATTTGCCTACATATTTATTCATCCACAGTTGTATTTTTATACATATTTATATCTATATAATAGTTTATATCAATTAACATATTTATATTTATATTTACACATTTATATTTTTATACTGACTTATATTTATATACAGACTCACCTTTATATTTATACTTATATTTATACTTATATTTTATGCCTTCACTACCATTGTTGGTTTATTTAATAAGTGTCAGATTTCATCAAATGTAATAACATCCTACCCATGTTTTAGAGAACCAGACATCATAATATCTATTTTATTCAGCATCAATACTTTTGCACATACATAACATGTTTACAGGATACATCTGATGCATAGCTTTTAGAATTTATATTTA
Source organism: Protopterus annectens (assembly GCF_019279795.1). Taxonomy (NCBI): domain Eukaryota; kingdom Metazoa; phylum Chordata; order Ceratodontiformes; family Protopteridae; genus Protopterus; species Protopterus annectens. The sequence goes on from NC_056748.1 coordinate 477,182,912, forward strand.
TACTCATATTTATATGAGAAGTACACACAAGAGTTTTATAGGACATATTGTTTTATCAAGTGTCATTGTTGTTTAACAATTTTTTAAAATCTCTGACTGTCTAACTTTGTTCACTTAGAATTTCTATTTGTTTGACTTTGCTTTTTGTTATAAGTTGCAGCATCTACTAGTGCACTGTCCTTTTTAATTGAATGATTTTAAACACATGCTTGCATTTAGAATAATTAGATCAATTAATTGAATAATTATTTTAGGACTGCCTATATATACATTTGAATTTTAAACAGTTAGTTGTAAGGATCTGAAGAAGCGTGTCTAAGCACACGTGAAAGCGCTTGTCTGTTTATATTAAATACTTCTTCCATTTATTGTGGTGGTCAGCTTCCAATTTGTTTCTATATAAAACCAAAGGATGTACTTTGCCAAAGGTGTTGTAACACACAGTAGATCAAACCTAAAACAGTGTTTAGGAACAGATGCCAAAACCTGCTGCTGTGATGGAATTCTCCATTTGTCATGCTTTCTCATCAAGTTTGAGGGTACATTTATTTGCACTGAGCTAATGAGGTTACATTTATGTGCTCATTGTCAGTAGGAAGATCACTTTCATTATTGTTGCTCATTATGCAGTCATTTGAATAGTAGCTGACATTGATCTGAGCATTGAGACACCGAGAGTGAGAGAGAGACAAGTGTTTGAGTGCAAGTCAAGATGACAGATTAATATGTTAGCATATTTCAGGAAGAAAAAGAGTGTAGTTCAAAACAAAGTAGTGATAATGACATGCATGGAAAATAAATATCTAATCATGCTCAGTTATTAAAGATAGGCGTGCAGCCATACAAAACAGGCTCAAACCTTTTGGGATTCAGAAATGCAGAACAGGTGTTGCAGACATAAAAATGGAGTGGTGCCTTTACATGGATGATTAAAACTCTGTCTTTATTACTTTAAGTGTCAAGATGACATTAGGGCACATTATCATGAGACTGCTGAAATATTACATGGTGTACTTTAAAAGCAGACTAGAGTAAAATGTATGGGTATGCATACATTACAGACATACCTCTCAACTGTACAGATTTTTGCAAACTGTCCAGAATTTTACCTCATATTTTTGGTCTGTTTTTCATAAAATTGTGGTTTTCTGGCAAATCATTAATGACTGAAGTTAGAAAATAACGAGGCATTTGAGTTTTAGAATGCATACCCTTCAGAAAATTAATGCTAATGCAAAACCTGTTATTCTATCAAATTTCTAAGTTTGAAAGAGCAGTATTTAAAAATTGTCCCTATTTTGGGTCTTTGGCCCACTGTTATTAATGGCTTTGTCCAGATTTCTTGCTCCAGGAGGTTGAGAGGTATGATTACAGAACTTTTGATAAATCAACAGAGATGCAGAACTCTTTTTTTCAGAAGTATGTGAATTCATAACATCTACAAACTGAACTGTTCTTTGTAGTTTATGAATATGTACATTAATTTTATGATACCTTTGTGTCTTTTTGGTATTTTTTTTTTAATTTATTTTTTTTGTTTTATGTTGCAAATGAGCCCTATTACCTAGTAATATTTAAAGAAAGTTTGCATAGTGGGGTTCTCTAATGTGTCCAAAGAGCTATATTAAAATTCATATCAAACATAGTAGCTGCATGCTGGTATTAACATCTAACATTAAGTTAAGAAATGTGGTAATAGTCACATGACACAATCAAGGCAAACTGCTATACTACTACATATAGTTAATAAGAGCTGAATACAATTTTACATAGTATCTTAACACACCTTTTTTTTTTTTTGATGAATCAAGTTCTGTAATGCATAGATGCCTTCCTAATTCACACTATTAAGTTTTATGTTGCTTACTTTAAAAGGCTTCCCCCCTACCTCCAAACAATCAAAATTCGAAAAACTATAGAACCAGCGCCACCACAGTGAAGAAAAAACAATCAGCTTTATTCACAAATGACCACGTTAAGCGCTTTCTTCCCCTAAATTACAAGGGACTTCCTCAGACTGTGGTGGCTCTGGTTCTGTACTTCTCCCTACCTGTTGTTCCTTTACAATTTCCTACTGAAATGGTAGTTCTTGTTCTGGTGGCAGTCGTGATACTTTGTTGTTCTTTGTGTAACATTACTGCTTTTTTGTAGTATTCTTGGAGTCTTGCGTCCTTATTGTCCCCTTAGTTCACTTATAACAGCTCTATTTTCCTCATTTACTTTACCTGCACTGGCAGAATAATTCCACTAAGACTAATTATTACTTATGCCTGTGTTGTTCCTTGTGTCTGTTGTGCCTGCTGTGTTACACAGACATTATTCTACTCCTTGACCTCTCTCAGATGCACAACTTGGTGATCTTCTTCGATTTCCATTCAGTCTCTTTAAAACAGTTGCGTGAGCTCCTACTGCTATAGTACATCTGTGAACGTACAGAAGCTTTTCAGCACAATAGTCAGTATCTCAGTTTTCCCCATTATTTAAATCTCCCCATGCAGTTTGATTTTTGTATTAATTTTCACTGCTTCTGTTGACTGAAAAATGCACATAGCTCATTCAGCTTTGCTGAATTGTTTATTTCTCTTACCTGCATTATTTTTGTCTGGTGTTCTCTTAAACCTTTGCTCTTTTCTTACTTGCCACAACTTTATCTCACTTCATTCCAGTTTTGCATTACTGACTTATAATTTATGCAGATTAATTACTAGTCAGATATTAATGCACATAAAGGTATTATTGACTGTATGTATTGTATATTCATCATACAAAATACAGTATCACTTATCACCCCTTTCAGACATACTGATAATTATGTTATGATGTATACTTTGATGCATTTTTCTTAGCAGTTGTACTGCAAATACAACACTATTATATGTTTATGTTTCTTGCAGTTATCTCTGCAGTATTCTCATGAGTCAGGCAGTGGCCTATGTCTATTTACATGTTGACTAGCATCCGAAATTGTCAATTCATCTTGCTGTCATTGCACAAAAAAAAAAAAAAAAAAGTAACAGAAGAAAATATTTACATGGCTTGTGTGCCAGAGGAGCAGCCGAAAGATAGGAGAATAAGCAGTCAGTGCCTGGACACCTTCCTCAGGAGGGATACAACTTTAAGGGTTTATGGTCTCAGAGAAGCACATGCCTTGAAGCCTGTCCTGGTGATATGGGATAGCATACTTATGGCTAAAATGCATGTCACACACACATTAATAAAATGAGAGAGAAAATTTACATCATCAGAGTAATCTGAACTGTATTAACTTTTCATGGTCTGACATTCGGTTGTGATTTGTGGATCCATGTTGATATAGAAGCTATGTATCTAGTGGATGAAGCTGCAGTGTAAGGGGAAGACGAAAAACAAAAGGAATTTGCTGCACAGTAGCTCATAAACCTTACCACCATAGCATCTGTTACTCTGAGTTTTTCCAGCAATACAGTAAAAATTTGATAAATCTTTTAGGATGCAAAAGTCCTTCAAGAAGTAATGTATATTACTGAGTAATGTTTTCCAACTGGTATGGTTTGTTTGGGTCACAAGTCCCTAGAATGCTATCGTAGTACACTGTGCCATCCTTAATGTGCCTCCCATCACAATTGTTCTCTTCCATTGTTATCTTGGTATTTTTACTGTGGCTAGGCTCATTCTGCCTCATTCACTGCAATGGTCATTGAAGTGGTCAGTGTGAATCATGTAAAGAAAGCAGTGCACTGATAGGTTAAAGATATATTCAGTCTGACAAGAAGTCATTTCTCCACTGCACAATCCCACCATTTCTAATCCATTTATTATGGTGGGTCAAAGATATGCAATGACATTGTAACAGAGGCTTTTGAAGCATCACCTCCCTTATTGCTTGCTTAAGACCATTCACCCTTATTACAAGACTGCAATCCATTGACATAATACTGCATTCTCAGGCATGTTGCCACTCATTGAAATAGACCAGCTGGTTAGCACTGGCTTTATCTTTATCCCCTGCATTGTTTCTAATTCCAAATGATACAGTGACACAGACAGCTGTAAAAGCACTGATATTGTTTGTAGAAGTAACTGGATTCCATATCAATGTTTTTGTTTCATTCAGTCTTCTTTGGCATTGTACTGCATTCATTGGAGTGGATGTTGCTACATTTGCATGTTTTGGCATGCTGCATGATGGACTTCTTTACGTTTGCCTTTTTCACTTGATGATGGTAATGTAAGTGCAGTGTGGTACATTAATCCCCTATTTTGAAACAGGAGAAAAGCTTATTTTTTCCTCCCTTCCCCAGACAACCCCAGAACTCCCTTAAGTAATATACAAATTTCTTTTCAGCCAGCCGCACTGACATGTTTGTGAACTGGAAACTTGAATCCTGAATGGCTGTAATCCATAACCCGTGCTGCTGGTTTAATACAAAAATGAGAATACTGAACCCCCCCCCCCCCCACACACACACACACACACATGCACTCTGCTAGTTTGACCAGCTTGTATACTGGCCATTGCTTTTTTATGATAATCCCTTTATCAGACTATGTCACTCTCTCATGTTGTGCATGCCGTACAGAGAATGTGTGCAAGTATAGTTTGATTATCTTTTATTGCACTTAAACAATGACTTTCATACCATGGCTTTTTCAGACTTTTGTATACATTTAAAGCATGTGCTATACATATTATTATGTGTGGCATGTGATATATGAAGGAAATGTTCCGTGGATTTAAATGATCGAGGCACATGGATTGTCTGAGTGTTCACCACAGATTGCAGAATGGATCTTTGCAGCATGCAATATAATGGGATGTTCATTTTGAGTTTTACTGTGTGGAATCTGATGCATGTAATATGTTTATTCTGGGAATATATGGTTTAGAAGTATTGCATACACTATGGGGCTTGTTTCCTGTGGGTTCTGCATTGGGTTTGTATGTTAAGCATTCTGTCACACAGCAACTATACTGGCGGAGCACCCAGCCTATATGGACAATTCAATAAAAAAATATCCCTCTGGCATGGCATTGATCTTTGCACTTGAGGAAGAAATCACAGAGTATAGCTGCAAGTACAGATCCATCTGTAACAAAAGTCATGACAGTGACACAGTATAATTCATCCTGTTGTCATTGTCACAGTATAGTGAGGCATCAGCATCTTGCCCTTTTTGTCAGGGGGCAGCACATTTTATGAGAAATACTAAAAAGTGTTAATACAGTTAAGTGAATGATTCTGGTTATATTTTACATAATTTTGTCACCGCTGTTTTTTAAACTTGAGTTTCTGAGTGGTGGTATTCCATAATCCTGTTTAGAATGGAAGGGGCCATATTGTTACATATGCAAATATTTTGCTGATTAGTCCAGGTTTTGGTTAGATGTTCATCGTTCTTAGTGCTGTTTTATTAGGCCAAAAATATATTACTCGGCCAGCTTCACAAAGCCCTAACCCCCTCCCACGTAGTCATCTGGCTGCTCATAGGCTAATCCCTTTTAGAAGGAATCTGGTCTTGATAAATGTGCAAAAGCAACCTTTAAAGCAGGAAAGCTGCACCACCAAGAAAACATCAGTTTTGGACAAGAATGTAATATAAAATAACTTGGGCAAGAAGGAGTGTATAAATATTTGGAATTGATGAAAGATCAACAATAAAACATGAAGAAATGTGAATAAAACTGAGTAAGGAATACTTTACAAGACTAAAATTAATACTGAAAACAGCATTGACATATAGGACAAAATCCAAGCTATAAACCTATTTGCTCTTCATGTCCTAACTTACAGTTTTGAGTGATTGACTTGGCCCCTTAAGGTGATGGATTGGTTGGACAAGAAAACAAGAAGGATGTTTCATGCTCATCAAATGATTTTAAAAAATCAGTGTATATTAAGACTATATATTCACCATTCTGAAGGAGTTATAGGCCTCTTCAAAATTGATTACATGTATAATCTGCAGTCGTGTGACTGCATACTTATCTGCTGACCTCACAAGACCCAAATGTAGTGAAAGTTTAGAAACATGAGGAGAATAATTCTAGGAGGACTTCTTGCTTAGTTTAGCAGAAGCATGTCGGTGTCAAGTGAGAATGGAAATCAAACTAGAAGCAGATAAAAATCAGGCAGCAACTGAATGTGCCAAAAAACAAAAGGACGAATATAAGGTAAAGGATCAGATAAGAAGACAAGATATGTGGAATATACATAAATACAGTTGCAAGTATAGAAAATTCTTGGAACAACCTGATATATAGATCAAGATAAAACACAGGAATGGTTAAGGAGAGGTGAATTTAAACCAAAAGAAGAAAGGTTAATGTCCAGATTAGTTTACAAAGTCCATTGGGCATGTGGGAGAAACAGACAAATGTAGGGTTTGTAAAACAGAATTGGAAACCATCACACATCTTGTTGAAGGTGTGATACACTAATGGGAGAAGGACTGTACACTGAAAGGCATAATAATGTAGCAAGTCTGTTGCATTGGGGATTGTGTAAACATTATAATAATGAAGTAGCTGAAAAACACTGGAAACACGAGCCTCGAAGTATTAAAGAAAATTACATGGGAACCGAACACCCATTACCAACAGTTCAAAAGATAGATGCTAGAAAACCGGATTTAGTGGTCCATGAAAAGAAGACAAAAGTAGCACTGATCATTGAAATTGCCACACCCAGTGACTACATTGTCTTGCATGCAGAGAAACAAAGTCATAAAATATCAGGATTTGCAGGCAGAAGAGAGCAATGTGGAAGAAAGGTACTCAGACAGTTCCAATAGTAGCAGGAGCAATGGGTCTTATAAAAAAAGAATTTATAGTTGTACTTGGATAAGTTGCCAATGGTTTCATTTCACAATGTCGAATTTCTGAAACATTCAATTTCATATGGCCGAGACCATATGATCAAAGTTTCAGAATCTCAGCATTGTGAATGGAGATCTGCATACAGTGCAGAACGGAAGATTTCCCTTTTCCTCACTGTAAAGCAATCTCAGAGTTGGTATATTTAAGTAGCGGGGGTGTGGGGAGTTCATGGGGGCTTGCCCCCCCCCCTGCAATAATGGTGAGAAAGGTTTTTAGGTTTTTTTTTTTTTTTTTTTTGTGGATTTATTTTACAATGTCGAGGTTCTGAAACTTTGATTATATGGTCTTGGCCATATGAAACTCGATGTTTCAGAAATTTGGCATTATGAAGTGAATCCATTGCTGATACATGCAACTCCGTACAATTAGCGAAGGAGTCATTACTGGGCACATTGCAGGTGCTGCGAAGAGCACTTCAGGCTAACATCAAAGATGGAAACGATGCTAAATCTGATGCTGTCAATCTTCATTCATTCTGGACTAATGGGTTCAGTTCTGACCTCTTGAAACTGACTCGGCCATTATACATAGCTTGCGCCAGCCAAAAACTCTTGAGCTAAGGCTCTACCTACAATGCCTCTCTTCCCATTACCTCAGATCTCATTTGCCACGTAGAAAATTGGACATGTCAGACAATGCTCTGAGCTAAGTGCTTTAAAATTTCTATTCTTTTTTTGTTGTTTCTAACAATATTTGATTAAAACTCTGTTTCTTTTACTGGATAGTTTTGCTACCTTGTCTTTGAGTGTGTGACTGCTTTACGACTATTTCTACCCGCCCCCTTTTACCTTACGGTAACTCTTATTACCATGGTTGGTACCAGGCCTCCTCCCTTTCCTTATTACTGTTGGTGGTTTTCAATATCATTGTCGGTAATCTTTTCTCCTTTTACCCATTTGGGTATTTTTTCTATCCCATTATTGGTATATCCCATTATTGGTATAACTGTTAAAAAAATAAATAAATAAATAAATTCCTTTCCTCTCTTTTTCTGCATGAGTGTGTGTGTCTGTGACCCAACTGTTTTTTGATATGGCAGAGAAACAAAAGGGGACATCCGGTTTCAAGCAGTGTCTGGACTTTGGCAGAAAGATGCCCAGTTCTGATGGGCATCATTCTTGCATGTACTGTTTGGGTGCCCCTCACTTGGACATAACTTGTAATATTTGTCAGGACTTTAGCACCAGTACTTTAGCAGAGAGGTACAATAAGCTTATCCTAAAAAGCTTGTTGAAATGTCCCTTTACTGAAGCCCTATCTAAGGCAGAGACTTCAAAATCTCCAAAGCCAGATGTGAAGAAAAGAAGCCACTCTGTGCCAGTCTCCCCTATGGCACATGAAGCAAAGTTCCAACAAACGTGGGTTTCGATTGATTCTTCGGAACCGAAAGCCAAAGTACTGAAAGTGACAGTATCATCACCTCTGGCACCAAAAACGACTAAATCCACATCGGTGCCATCAGTCATTGAAGCGACTCAAACCTCTTCAGCACCAACCATTGCTTCTGCGCCGACCTCTTCAGCACCAACAATAGTTTCTGCACAACCACCACTATCCTCTCATTCAGTTCCACATTTCCTTTCCATACAACAGCCTATGGTGCCAAATGTCGATCTGACAGTTATTCCCAGGACTTAAATATTCCCCTTCGGTAGACCCATTTGTGGGTCAACAACCAAACCCCTTTCTGGATAAGCCTTCGGGAATGTCAATCCGTTCCTGCAGAAGTCTCTCAGAATTGGATATAGTCAGATTGGTGGACCAGCTTTTGGCAGCCAGAGGCTTCCCTGCACCTTCATAAACCCTCTCTCCCACCTGGAGCCGAGGCTTATTCTCTGAGAACTCCACCAGTTTATCCTTCAACCTCCTTTCAGGGTTTGGAGCCCACACTTCGATTTCCCGGTACCAGCTACCTTGGTGTCGATGGTGGACCTCACCTTGGTACCGGAGTCGACTCTGTGGTCTTTGGCTCCTTCGGATCCATTGCACACCTGGGACCTTAGTTTGGCTGTCGATTCTGAGATCCTTGGACTGGTTCCGTTTGTTTCCATGGTGCCGTCTACAGTTCTCTGGGCCATGGCAGTTTCGGTCCCTCTCTTGGCTCCTACTCTGGGTGGTGGCTCGTCGGAGCGGGGTGTGACCCCGGTTCCGAGGTTGTCTTTCTCAGTTCTGGGCTCCCTTCCCTCTTCAGGTAGGTCTGCCTTCCAGATTATGGAGAGAGCTTTGACCTCAGCAGGCTCCAGCTGGTTTCATTGTTGCCGGAGTTCCATGTTTTCGTTTCCTCTGATTCACAGCTGTCACAATCTGCTACAGCTTGACAATGGGCACAAGAGCTGCAAGACACCCCTGTTCAGGGTCCCCCCTCTTTGGAGTCCTCCGCAGAACCTCCCCCTGAGCAGCCACCACGTAAGGGAATGCACCTAGATTCACCAATCAGTCACTGAAGAAACAGATTACGATGAAGGGGAAGGGTCCCCACGGTCACCATATATAAAGAGAGGGTTGATTTGAAAGCCCTCAGACCCATCCTCCAAATAATCTGTGTTCTTGCAAGCTTTTCATACACGCCTTTCTACTTCTTGGGTGATCCCGCCCAAGGATGACCTAGTTAAGCTGATCGTTCAATGAGCGTGGAAGGCTTCTGACCCCATAGATCCTATCTCCCAGAGACTGGATAAGATTCTTTCAGCCCCAGAAGATCAGCCCCATTGGTCTAAGGGTCTAGCAGTGGATGCCATGGTGGTAACAGCAGCCACCAAAAAGAAACTTGCTGAGGAGAGTTCAACTATCCATCCTCCTAACCGAGAGTCTCGGATGATGGACAGATTTGGGACGCAGGTCTTTGTTCCAGTGACCTTCACTATTCGGTCCTTGAACTTCTTGGCACACTTTACTAGACTCCAAAGGGATGTGATAACTGAGCTTTCAGACACCCTTGCAGGAATAGTGTCTGATGAGGTTCAAGATAAGGTTGCCTCTCAGCTTGCCACCCTGGAGTCTATCTCAAATTCGTCCATGAGGCTTATTGCTCATACAGCTGAAGGGACATCTAGAGCAGCAGGTACAGGCATTGCCATTAGGGGTCACATCTGGATGCGCTTGTGTGATTTCGCAGAACCCTTTAATTCTTCCTTTATCAAGCGCTGCTGTTGATGGTAATTCCTTGTTTGGCCTGAAAGTCAGAGACACACTAGCCAGGTGTGAAAAAGATGGAAAGGCCCTTCCTGCTTGGGCGTTCGTTTTTCCCTTCCATAACAACCTTACTGCAGGAATCAGAGGAGTGGAAAAATGTGGTTCAAGGAGACCTAAAGACCTTTTTGGGACACACGTGGTGAGTATTCCCACTGGGCAGAGGGGGGGAACTCTTCTGGAAGATGCCCCCCCATGGCAGAGGGGGGTTCACATAACCAGGGCTGCAGAGATTCCTTTCCAGACAACCCTGTCAGTGCTCCTGAATGGAGGCCCAATTGCTTACCTCTGGAGGCAGTCAGGGGAAGATTTTCTCTGCACCATTTAGCTTGGCTTACAATAGCCTCGGATATCTGGGTGCAGAAAATAATTACCGCAGGTTACCACATTCCCTTCAGTCTTTTGCCAAAATCCCAAAAGCGAATCCCCGATGTTCCACCCAGTCGGAGGGATCTAGCAGCAGTAGAGATTCAAAAGCTGCTTCAAAAAGTCATCCGAGTAGTCCCACCAGACCAAATAGGATCTGAATTCTACTGAAGATTCTTTTTAGTGCCAAAAAAGACAGGGGACTGAAGCCTACTGAACAAATTTATGCAACAGACAAAATTCTGGATGGTCAAGGTTCAATCCATCCTTCCCTTTCTAGAGAAGGACAATTGGATGTGCTCTATAGATATTCAGGACTCGTATTACCACATAAAGTTGGACAAGCTCTCCAGAAGATATCTCTGCTTCCGACTAGGAGCCAGTCATTATCAATTCCGTGCACTGCCCTTCGGCCTTACCACAACCCCCAGGGTATTCACCAAATGCATGATGGTCATAGCAGCTCATTTGAGACTACAGGGATTCCAGGTGTTTCCATATCTAGTTGACTGGCTCCTCACTGCCCCCTCCAGGCATCTACTGCTTTATGCCATAGACTTCGCTCTACATCTTGCCAAAACACTAGGCATTTCAGTCAACAAAGAAAAGTTACAATTGACTCCCACACAGGATCTGGAGCTCATCAGAGCAAGATTAAATACAGCATCCTGTGTACTTCCCTTCCTCTCCACAAGCTGTTGGAGCTATGATTGCAAGTTCAAGTAATCATTTCCCAAAACAAAGTTCCTGCTCGTCTGTTACTACAAGCTGTGGAAACCATGACAGCAACGATAATGTTAGTTCTCCTACTGTGGTATCACATGAGTCTGCTTCAGTGGCTCTTGGCATCACAATGGTCACATCTAACACACCCCATATCCCATCCAGTCTTGATAAATTGCCTCAAAAAGAATTTATCTTGGTGGATGAAGCCAGAAGGAAATCTATGGGGTCGTCCCTTTTCCCCCCTCTCAGCCCAATGCTGTAGTGACCATAGACACTTCCCAGATAGGATGGGGGTGGCATTTTCTGGGAAAGACTGTTCAAGGCACTTGGTCCCCACAAGAGGCCAATTTGCACATCAGTGCCCTAGAATTGAGGGCAGTGTTTTTAGCATGGCAAGCATTCCAGGTTGTTCTTCCTTTGGGGCAGTTGCAGTCCAATCACAAAACATGTTCATAGTCTGTTATATCAGCAGACGGAGAACAAGGTCCTACCCTCTATGTCAGGAAGCTCTAAAGATTTGGCAATGAGCAATCGCTTCCAGCCGCTTTCTGATAGCAACACATATCCCGGGGAACTCCAATCTGATTGCAGACAAACTGAGCAGATGTATCCTCTTGCCTCACGAGTGATCTCTCAATCCCAACATAGCGAAGAAGATCTTTCGTTGATAGGATCAGCCTTGCTGTGACCTGTTCGCTTCTCCCATAAACCACAGATACAGCAGCTACTTTGCCCTAATCTCCCCTAGCAGAGAGTCCCCAAGAAACTCTCTTCTTCTCGATTTGCCCCTGGGACTCCTGTATGCCTTTCCCCCAATTTCACTGATCCCCCAGTTTCTCAGGAAAGCCCAATGGTTGAGAAGCAAAGTGAAAGTTGCACCTTACTGGTCCCATCAACTCTGGTTCCTTTTTCTTTGACCTCATCTGGTTCACTGCCCATGGACTCTAGACCCAGCTCCTTACCTGCTGTCTCACCCTCAGGGCCTGGTGCATCCCGATCTTCAAAATATCAAGCTGACGCCTTGGTTTCTCCAATTCCAGTAATTGCCAGGCAGAATAACTTGTCCTCTCCAGTGCAAAAGATACTTCTGGTTTCCCGTAAGCCATCCACCAGCAAGCTTTATCTAAGCAAATGGAAAAGATTTTCAATTTCAAACTCTTAACTGCAGCCAAGCTTAAGAAATCAATAATGTGGCAAGGAATGAAAATTTCCATTTCGCAAGATCTCCCCCAACAAATCAAGGTGGCAAGACAACAATTAGCCCCTTTCTGTGCATATCTTATTAACAGGAATATAAGATTTCAAATGAGGTACCCCAATTCTTTATCTTTTACTGCCCAAGAACAAAAGCACACAGTCTCCAACAAGGAAGATGCTGCTACTGTCTTTATTAAGCTCTTTGGTACCAACCCGGCTAAAGCTTCAAGATAGAGGCAAGAATCCAAGTAATCTAATCTATTTAACTTAGCGACTCACCTCTACAAAGATGAAGATCTAATATTTAAAGCTCCTTTTTGTCCTCGATCTCGCCAGGCCCAGAATTGTTCCCCTGTCTTATTCTATCTGTCTACCTCGTCCTGGAGCCACCGGAATGATGATGGAGAGGGGCCTGCATGTTTTGGTAGCGGCTGCGGTGACTGGGGAGAGATCCTTGCCTCTCGTAGGCCCTTGAAGTCTTGTTCTCCAAGCGCTGCCTCGTGGTGGTAAATCCTCAGCATAGCATAAGGCGACTACATTTCCCAGCAGTCACCTGTACATGCGTGACCTCGTCGTCTCAGCTAACTTCCCAGGGTGCTGTATTCCCTTAAAGCAACAAGTGGTTTCTCGGAATCATAAACCATATCGATGGATGCCCTTCTTCACTTATAACAGCGCGTACATCGCAGCGCTGTTATAGGATCATCAGCAGTCGCCCGTACATGCGTGCCCTCATCGACTCAGCTGACCGACCAGGTTGCCTTATTCCCTGAAAGCAGCAAGTGGATCCACGGAAACATAAACAGTGTCGACGGATGCCTTTCTTCACTTACAACAGCACATACCTTGCAGCGCTGTTAAAGGAGCACTCGCGGAATCTCTAGCTGTTATAATGCTTACCAGCACTGAGAAGGTCAACGTTGCAGAGGTAACGGAAGAGATCTGGTACGCAACGCATTGCACCTCAGAAGGAAGGCTCGCAGAATACCCAGGTGGATCTTTTGTATTATGCAAGGACGCTATTTTGGGGTCAACGAGCTACAGACCATCAATGCTTACAGTATATATGTCTGGTAGGGGATTAATTTTCTCCCTGTTTTTCCGTTCTTGTACCTAATGGTTAAACCCGGGCTATGTAGAGGCAAGTTGCACCCCCCCATAAGACTCCGCAGCTGCGTGATCCCTTTTGCTGTGAATAAACTGCAGTATTGGCACAAAAATGAACATTATTACTAAACATTCCTTTGCAGATCATATACTCATTTGTTGTAGCGTCTCTCTCCCTCTCTCTCTCTATCTCTCTCTCTCTGTCTCTGTAGTACTGCCTTAAGTGAAGAAACTGGTCCTTCTAAAATAAAAATATTGAAATAAAATTACAAGTAAATATTCCTAACATATTTTTGTGGTAAATCTTGAAATTCTTAAAAATATGGACCTCAATCAAAAAATCATAGCTTAGCTGCTCTTAATTTAAACACTGGCAATAGTGAGATCATATCATTAGGACCTGGAGCCCTAGTAGCTTCCAATACCAGTTGCCAAAATAATTCTCTGTATTCCACTAGGGTTTCCCACATTCCACCTCTAGGATCATTTTCTACAACTTCTAAAATAAAAAAAACTGAAATTCAACATTATTACATACCAGACTGTGTTTATACAATGCATTAGTGTCACTTTTGGTCCTAATATCGTACACATGTTCATATATCCTTTGTTTTAGCTTCCTTTCGCTTTTGCCTACATAAAAGGACCCACATTTTTTACACACAGCTAGATAAATAATGCCCTTGCTGTTACAATTAGCATATGTATTTAAAATTAGTTTCTTCTTTCTGACTTTTAAATACAAAAATTCACCTGTCGCCAAGTAGGAACAAAAACTATTTTCTTCGGCCCCTTTCTAATAAATTCTTAATAGTATTTCCTTTGCAATAAATGTACTTAAGATTACTGTCAAAAATATGTTTTAAGTCTGATAATTTAGCAAAATTATTCCATTCTTTGTCTATAATTCTCCTTACAAGTCCTGACTGTCCGTCATATGTGGTTATAATTCCTGAACTGTAACTTTCTTGTGCGTTTACCTTGGATATATTTTCATTAGAAGTCTGTAATCTCCCTATTATAGGAGCAAATTTACCAGTTCTACCTTCTATTACCTCATTACGTATCTGGTCAAAAAGTTCACTTTGGTACCCTCTATTTAAAAACAATCCCTTCAATACCTCACACTCACTATAAAATATCTCATTATCAGACGTCATCCTACTTAAACGCACTAATTGTCCTTTCACTACCCCTTTCTTCTGGTAGTGTGGATGTGAACTAGTGTAGAGCAAATATGAGTTAGAAAACGTTTCCTTTCTGTAAATCCTGGACGTAAACCACTCTTTGCTCTTTCTTATGTTTACTTCTAAGTAATTTAATTCATAACCATCAAATTTGTTTGTGAAGCTTAAAACTTGTTAGGAATATTAACTTGTAATTTTATTTCAATATATTTATTTTGGAAGGACCAGTTTCATTTTTGTGATGTCACCACTAGAGGAGCTATTAGGCATTTGGCACTATATATTTTATATATATTTTTATATGTATTATTTATTTGTTTTTAATGGAATCAAAAGTTTTAAAACTTACACAGGGATATTTTTAATATGATTTATTTAAGGATAACCACATGTCAGTTAGGGTATTTTAAAGTTTTTTGTATACAAGGGGTACTAATTGTTTAACAAGAACCTCCTTTTTATTGGTCACATTTAGATTCTTGCTTCTATAAAAAGGTGATATTTTGTGACATACTTTATCTGATGAAGTTGATGACGAAAACGGATATTGTGTACGTTAAAATTTGTGCTTTTGTGGATGTCTCGTTTATGTGGTTCGGACTGTGTGCATTAAAGCCGTTGCTGTGCCATTCTACTGGATTCAGTGTGCTTTGTTGTTTGGTTTATTAATTTCCAAATTTACCCATACTTAGACAACTGCCTAATTCGGGCAGACAGTCAGAAAAAGCTGCTCACCCACCTGGCCATTGCAAAGTCCCTACTGACCTCCCTAGGGTACACTATCAACGAAAAGAAATCCAAACTAGTACCCACGCAAAGGATTATATTCCTGGGAGCAAGCCTGGACACAGCATCCCAGATGGCATTCCTTACACCAGAAAAGCAAACCTACCCGACAGCCTACTTCTCTCAACTAGCCACCAGACCCCAGTTATCTGCAAGGAAAATCCTGCAAGCTCTGGGGTTCATGGCATCTTGCATTCTACTCATTCTGTGTGCCAGACTGCATATGAGGAAACTTCAATGGTACCTAAAAAGCCTTTGGTGTCAGCAGTCTCAAGACCTGGAAACTCCTATACCAATGGTATCTTGCCTAAGGAAAGATTTTCTTTGGTGGGCAGCAGCATGCTCCCACAACAAGAGACTACCTTTTTCACTACCCCCAGCCACCCAGATCCTCACCACAGACGCGTCAGACTATGCCTGGGGTGCACAACTGGACGACAGGTGCATACAGGGCCAATGGAGCCCACAGCAAATCCATCTGCACATCAACTGAAAAGAGATGTTAGCTGTCCAGCATGCATTGACAGCTTTCAGGTCCCTTCTCTCCCCAGGGGCTCTACTGATCAAAACAGACAACACCACTGTGATGTGGTATATAAACAGGCAGGGAGGGGCTCACTACTACCCTCTATGCAGGCTAGCCATAACCCTTTGGCACACAGCCTCTGCCATGCAACTCCACCTGTTAGCACAATTCCTGCCAGGGTCTCTAAACTCTCTGGCAGACCAGTTAAGCAGAAATGTTCTGGACCCACACATGTGGCAGCTAGACCAAAGAACCTTCACCCTAATAACTCGGAAATGGGCCAACCTGAAGGTCGACCTCTTTGCCTCCCACATCAACCATCAACTCAGCAAGTTCTGCACCAGGGAGCATCACTGCATGGCTTGGAAAGTGGATGCCCTGTCCTTCCCCTGGGTCAATCTCTCGGTCTATGCATTTCCCCCACTACCTCTCATCACCAGCGTACTGCTCAAAATAAGGGAGGAAAAACCAAGGATAATTCTGATTGCTCCAGACTGGCCTTGCCAGCACTGGTACCCACTGCTGCGCATCCTGTCCCCACTGCCACCATGGCATCTCCGTCAGACCCCAACCCTCCTGACCCAGAAGGAAGGAGAATTCATGCATCCCCAATTGCAGACCTCAGTTTGGCAGCCTGGCTTATTCCCTGACCACTGATCAATCTGCCAACCTCAGTAAACAGATTCTAGATGTTTTACATGAGGCTAGATGCCCTAGCACTATAAAGTCTTATGCTGACAAATGGAAAAGGTTCTGCACCTGGATTCAGGGTAATATTGGCAGAAAAAAGACAGAAAATCCACCCAAGGATGGCCAAACAACGAAATCCACAAGTGTTCCAATTAAAATATAGTCCTTTAATATGAATAAAACTTTGACTTGAAAATAAAGTATCGTATACAATCTGAGGAAGACAACAGTTGAAAGCGCTTATCGGATATCTTCAAGAGATAGTTTTGAGCTTTTTATTTTTCATTTTATTTTCAAGTCGAAGTTTTATTCGTATTAAAGGACTACATTTTAATTGGAACACTTGTGGATTTCGTTGTTTGGCCATCCTTGGGAGGATTTTCTGTCTTTTTTCTGCCAATATTGACTGTTTTTGTGACAGACCACCTTTAGCGTTTGGGAGTTATTTATTTATTTATTTGGATTCAGGGTAAGGGAGCTGATACAGCACAGCCCTCCCTACCTCTTATCCTGGATTAACTGGACCTAATTGATCTGAAACACAGTGGTCTCTCCTTTTCTTCTGTTAAAATTCATGCCTCTGCTATATCTGCTCATTTCCACACTGAGCACCCCCCTTTTCTCACACCCTCTGATCAAACAATTCCTAAGAGGGGCTAGCAACTTGAGGCCACCCAGAAGAGCGCACCTTCCCCAGCTTGGGACCTAAACTTTGTGTTGGAAAAGCTCACCCTGCCCCCCTTTGAACCATCATCTTCAGCAGAGTTAAAATTTCTCTCCTGGAAGACAGCTTTTCTTCTGGCCATCACTTCAGCCAGAAGAGTCTCCAAGCTACAAGCACTCATAGCGGTAGAGCCTTTCATCATCTTCCATGCTGACAGGGACTAACCCATCCTTCAGGCACAAAGTGGTGTCCAGTATGGCTCTCAACCAATCCATTCATTTGCCCACCTTTTTCCCTAACCCACAAAACAAGGGGCAAAGGATCCTGCACTCTCTAGATGTGCACAGACAGCTCAGAATCTATCTAGACAGGACTAAGTCATTCAAAAAGTCTGATCAATTACTGGTCAGCTTTGCTGCAGGGGCAGAGAGCAAAGCCATCTCCAAACAAACCATTTCCAAATGACTATCACACTGCATCCATTTCTGTTACAAGCAACACGGGAAACCTCCCCCTAAGGGGGTCAGGACTCACTCTACCAGAGCAGGCTCCACCTCTGCAGATTTCCTCAGAGGAGTCCCCACCAGGGACATCCTGGAGGCTGCCACCTGGACATCTGTTCACACTTTCACCAAGCATTACCACCTGCCTATCTTCTCCAAATCCAGGGCAGGCTTTGCCACTGCAGTCTTGCAGGGCATCCTAGCCAGCCCTTAGTCTCCTTGACTGCCTCCACCCTTTTCCTCAGTTTTGGGAATCAACCCAAATGTGATGACTGCAACAGTGAAACACAAAGAGCATAGTACAGTTGTGTACACTTACCATAAATGTAGATGTTAGAGTGTATTCACTGCTGCAATCCTGGTTTCCTTCCCTCCATCCCCCTCTTCTTTCTCTCTCTCTTCTTACAAGGAACTTTTTGGTATTTACTTTCTACTGGTGGGGTTCTTCCACAATATCCTGGCTCTCACTTTGGGGCTCCTCACAGGGCAAGAAAAACTGATGTAATGGTGCCGGCTGCCTTACTTTATACTACTGACGATCTGACGTCAATCCTGATGCGACAGCAACCGGTGCAGAAATGCTAAGCCTCTGGTATTTGGGCCGGCCGAGGGCAACCCTGGCAGGGATAACCCAAATATGATGACTGCAACAGTGAATACACTCAAACATCTACATTTATGGTAAGTGTACAAAACTGTACTTTCTGTCAGCCCTTGCATCAGTGATTGAATTTGTGATATCCAGTTGAGATGTGTTCATCGCACCAGGAGTAATCTGATTACCCCTTTTCAAGCACAACGTATTTAATTAAAATCCTTTGAGTGTACTCTGTATTCTTGTTCAACATGATGGCTGAATTAATTGAAATCATTTAAAAGCTCATAAAGTTCCCTGACTTCCGGGATGTCTGCACACTGGTTCTTAAGTTCATAGGTAGTAGGTACTAGGCTATCAACCCTAGGGCCTATACAAGCCTAGCCACAACGATTCTCTGGCTATTGCTTCCCACAAATATTTACTTTCCTGGAGCCCTGTTTAGCAGGGCTACTGATGTGATCCCGGGGTGAATTTCTCATCTCCCATCCAATCATCAAAGTTCCTCTTGAAGAGGGCCATTGAGGCACTCTGCCTGACATGTATGGGCAGCCTATTCCAGAGTATGGGGAATCTCTGGGTCAGGAACCTATCCCTCCAGCATGTTCTATTCATCGTGATGACAAGGTTAAGATCCGTGGAGCATGTGGCTCGGAGGGATTGGGATTTCTTTGTGTAGCATGTCCAACAACTCTGGGTATGACATGGCCTTGTATGTTAGGCAGAGACTGCCTCTGAGTAGGCGATATGTGACAGAGTATAGCTGGAGTTTCTTTATGTGGTCAGTATAAGGCATCTACTTTAAGCCTGTGATTCTTTTTGTGAGGTATTTCTGCGGCCTTTCCAGTTGTTGCAGATGTCTTGTGAGGTACATACCAAACTGGGCATTGTATTCTATAATGGGTCTAATGAAGGATGAGTACAGAGGGACAATGACCTCCTTTTTTCTGGATGAAAAGCCCTTAGTGATGAGGTGTGCCACGTAGAAGGATTTTCTAACTGTTGTGGCTATGTGGTTGTCAAAGGTAAGACCACTGTTCATCTGTGTCCCTAGGTCTCTTATCATACTTTTGATGTTTAGTGTACTGCCACCTTTTTGGTAGTTCACAGGTACGTGTTTTTTCCCAAAGGGGGCAACTATAAATTTTTTGGCATTTAGCTTGAGCCCATGGCTCTGGCACCAGGCATCTGTTTCTGTAAGGCCCTTTTGTAGTATGTCCACATAATTTGGGGATTCAGTAATGACCCAGCTTGCAGTCATCTGCGAACTTTGTAAGCCAGAGTCCATTGGTGTTGGCCTGTACTTCAGAGAAGTAGATGACAAACAAGAGTGGTCCCAGGACAGAACCCTGTGGCTACACCACTTGTCACTGGTCTGGAACTGAATTTGGCTACTTTTACAGTGTGTGTTCTGTCAGTAAGCCAGTTAGCAACCCATCAAGTGACGTAGGGATTAATGCCCAGCTTAGTAAGTTTATGTATGATTATAGAGTGGGGGATAGTTTCAGAAGCCTTGGTGAGATCCAAGTAGATTGTGTGAACCACCTTGCCCTCGTCCCCACACCCCTGGAGACTGATTCGAAGAAGTTGATCAGGTTCAGGAGGCAAGATCAGCCCTTCACAAACCTAAACTGGTTGGGGTCCAGTGTTTGAAGGTTGCCAATGTCTTTGTTTATAAGTTCCATGATAATATGTTCCATGGCCTTGCTTAATTTTAGCTCTCCCATTGTGAAAACAGAAAGTGAGAAATAAGAGCCAGTGATATTTTCAACTCGAGTAAAATTCAGTTACTGCATAGTAAGTACACTTCCTCGCTTTCAACAAAGAAGAAAGTTAGATAACTAAGAGAAAACACTATCTGACGAGTTCAGCAGCTGAAAAGCAAAAAGCAGTTCAAGCTTCAGCTTTGATACAGGAGAGATCTTCCAGTAATTTAGAGGGGAAAAACATCAAATGTATTCAGAGGTGATTAAAATAAATGTAACATTGAAGGAATATATCAACTCAAATAACAAAAGGTTGGAAAAATAGAAAAAAGTTTAACTGGCTTTTCAGATGGACTGATAAAACCGCAAAAATCAGAGGTTGAATTGAAGAAAAGGGTCGCTAAGTATGCGATTTCTTAAGAAGAGATGTTTCAAAAATGGTAGAGTTTAGTTTTCCCTGTGTGCTCTGTCATCTGAGATTTTCTGATATATGAGAACTGGCGGGAGCATACTGTATTAATAAAGAAGCAACTGGACTGATATTCCAATGCAGGATTTGTTAATTGAAAGGGCACACAGAGTGTATGCTTCAAACCTGGCCATGAGAAAACAGCCAAGACCTGTATTAGTAAAAATGCAGTTATACTAACAGAAATAATTCATCCTGACAAAATGTGGCAGAAGGGAAAATATTTAAAATTGAAGAAGAGTGTTTGTGGAAAATGATTATTCTGTGTATACCATGCAGAAGAGAAGCACTTTTTCCCAATAGTCGGGAAATGTTGGGAGGCAGGCCTGAGATTCAAGCTGCTGTCTAGAATATTTTTTGTTTATCCAACAACAAGTGAACCAGCAAACATAAGGGGACTGTGCTTCTCGTTCTTCTGACAATAAAGGTCAAATAGACTTTGTTAGTGAAATATTTTTCAATGTTCCAAGAAATAGGAAAAACACAAGAGTTGATTTAGAAGTATCATGAGTAAATTGGGCTTAAGCCAGAGTTTTGTGTTGTGAGATGGAGATGAACAGGAAGAAAACCTGCAGCACTGCAATTAGGGAATACGTGGAAGACTATAAAGCATCAATTATATTTGTGAAACATGGCTTTGTAAGAAAGTGTTTGAAAAAGACTAGACTTTTGTTTGCTTTAGTGTACCCACAAGTTTAACATATACCCCACTTTGCCATTAATGATTAGAATGACACTAAAAGAGGAAAAAAGTAACTATAAGTAAAACATTTTTGTTCATGTTAGTATTTGGATAAAACATTTCATGATGTAAATTGTATGTTATATATATAGCAAAGCAATGTTGGCTTAACCTGCAAACAAGTTTTTTTTAGGTAGGCCTGAAAAATGACGAAAGCCCTGAAAATTACAAAGTTTCTTAAAACTGCAAAGATATTTGATTGTTTTTTTCTTTCATTAGTAAATGTTCGGTGAGAGTCAAGAATTCTGCAGCTGAAGTCAGTAGTACATTTTGTTCTGAGTGAAATTTGCAAAGATTAATTGTTGACTACTTTTACATATTGGCAAGCTGTCTACGGGTGCGTGCAAATAATCTTGAGAGTTCTGATCATTCTTTGTTGAGGGAAATGCAGACTTTAAGGTCACAATAACAAGAAGTTCAGTGAAAAATAAAATTTGCAATTATAGGAAGTGAATAAGAGAGAGAGAGCAACCACCCTAGCAACCTTAATATATTAGTGCATTTAACAGAACAATATAAAGTTTAGTTTTATTTAAAGATAACTTTTAGCCATAAGAAAAAGTGGACTGGCTAGGTTTTCTGAAAGCATACAAGCTGTTTTTCAATCTGGGTGGGAAATAGAGATAAGAAAAGAACAGACAGCACAGCAATCAGTGTAAGTGGGAACACAGGCTGTAGCATGCACTTTTGCATGTGTAGCCTTAGTTTAAAGTTAGGTCATGCATATGGCTGCAGCCATTGATTTGAGGCAATTGTTCTTATCTGGAGGGTTAAACGCCATTTTTGAAGGTGTACATAGATTTGTGTGTCTGTTGTAAGTTAATTGGGAATGCGAGTGTTTTTAAATGTATTTTTTTTTTTATTTTATGAAAACAAAAAGTCTTGAAAAATGTGACATTGGTCCAAATGGAGAGGAGAAGAAACAACTGTATAAAAGATCAACCTGCCAAACATTAGTATGTATATAACCAACAGGAAAAAACAACCAACCTGTGTTGTGTAAATGCCTCACCAAACAAATAAACCAGAGTAAAGCAGTCCAAAAAAGTAGAATGAGTTTCAAGGGTGAGTGTCAGTGATGGCAATTTTATGGCTAAAATGAAAGACCTGGAGAATAAGTTTGTGGATAGGGGCTACAAGAGGTGTAATGTACAAGTATTGAACAAAGTTTCTCATGTTAGAGAATGTAGAGACAGGCCCTTATTTTCTTCAAATCCACCTTTAATTCACCTCAAGAGACTGAATGATGGCAAATGCAAGGTACCGATGACTTATCCTTGTACTACAGGGTATGTCTTGGATATTATAAGGAAACATTGGCCTATTATAACAACAGTTAATGATCTTAAAAAGATAGTGGGTGAACAACCTAACTTTAAGAAGAAATGATCTTTAAAACAGATGCTTTGTTATCGAAAACAGTTTATTGATGGTAGAATTACTAGGAATAAAATGGG
The DNA here is from genome assembly GCF_019279795.1 of Protopterus annectens. Taxonomy (NCBI): domain Eukaryota; kingdom Metazoa; phylum Chordata; order Ceratodontiformes; family Protopteridae; genus Protopterus; species Protopterus annectens. The sequence goes on from NC_056748.1 coordinate 477,205,678, forward strand.
TTCCACTTTTAAAGGCACTAGACCATGTCATACTTGCAATTTTTGCAGATATATTGCCACCACTGGTATGTTTATACATCCAGATCAGGGACATCTGAAGAAGCAGCAAGAGCTGTGAAAGCGCTTATTTTGTTTAAAAATAAGTGTTCATTTTATGCTGAGACCCTGGTGTCATCTCATCATTCTACTTTTTTGGACTGCATTAGGATTTACATGTAACAGAAAAGTTGGAAATTCACATTAAAAAAAATTGTCCTGTATAATGCATAGAAATCCAAATAAGAGACCAAACCAACAGTCTGTTAAGGTCCAAGCCGCAAACAGCAATGAATATGCAATAACAAATAATAAACAGCAGGACCACCACGGCAATAGGCATAAAAAAGTTTAATAAATGGAGACAAGCGCTTTCACATTAAAATTAAGACTTTTTCAGGTCTTAATACAATGTAAAAATTATGTAAAACTAAATAATACATTTAAACTGAAGTAAACCAATCACAAAAATACATTTAAATCACATGATGTCAAACAAACAATTTACAAGCCCAAAACAATTAGCATATCTTCCACCCCTCCAAAGCTGGCTCTAATGAATACATAGCCATTCATTCTTGGAAATCTGTCTGCTTTTAACTTAAGTATCCAGTGTAGCTCAGCTCTTTCAGTTAGATTTATCAGATTTCCCCCTCTTACATTAGGGTGTATCTGTTGAAGCCCCTTAAATGAAAAGCTATGTCCTTGCTGATGTTCTTCATCTCACATTGCTGCAGTCCTAACACTTGGGTAGTCCGCTGTCCCTCGGTCGGCCCGAATATCAGAGTATAAGGCTGACGTCAGTCAAGGCGCATTTGACTGACATCAGAACGTCAGGGTACAAATGCGCATGACCGACGTCATATCCTCAGTCTTTTTTGCCGCATGGTCCGTTGCAGAAGCAGTGTTGCAAGTGCCGTTCGGCGTTCTGAAATTTTTCGAATTCGGAGTTTCAGACCGAAGTCAGAGTTGGTTAAGTACCCCGTTGGGGAATATTTTGGTTTTTTTCTTGCCTCAGTGGTTTACCGGATGTCAGAAAAAGTGAATAACTGTATTTCTTGTGGGAAACAGATACCGCATAGGGATTACCATAATTTGTGTATACCTTGTTTGGGACCTGAGCACGACGTTGTTGGGTGTCGCTTTTGTGCTAGGTTTAATAAACGCACTATAAAGCGTAGGTTGGATTGTGCCAGGTTAGTCTTTGGGAAGCGGTGCAATTACAATATGCCGTCAGATGCTCCGACGCCGGCTTCTTCAAAGAAGCGCAAGGACAAGGCAGTTAAACCTAGGTTAGAGGAGTCGTCCGAACCGGACGCCGGTTCTTTAGAGACGCCAGTGGAACCGGTGGTTCCGACGGAGGCCTCTATGGAGTCCCAGGGAGAGACTGTGTTTTTACAGGATGTGGCCTCCCAGGAGGCAGGTCAGGCTGTAGGGGCTTCTCAGGTAACTGTACTCCCCTCCCTTCCTAAGGTGTCTGGGCCCTCTCTTTCTGCTTCCAAGGCTTCCCCTAGAGGCAGGTCTAGTTTTGCTTCTGTGGGTGTCACTCCTAGTTCTTCAGGTTCTGTGCCCAAAAAGCACATGCTTAAAATGGCAGAGGATTTAATTACTTTAATTAGAGGCTCTATGCCCCCTCCTGATAAGAGGCCTAGGATAGAACCTGTGTTGGGGGATTATGAGCAGGCTTCGGATGTGTCTGAGTCTTCGGCTGAAGACTTGCAGGAGTATTCTCATTATTCTGATTCTGATGTGGATGATTCTACTCCTTCTGCTTCTCCTCCTGAGGATTTTTCTTTTTCAGAGACCCTGCACTCCATGAGAGAGCATTTTAAATGGGAAGGTCAGGATTTCTCTGATTCCAGGAAAAGGCTTAGGGAATTTTTGTTTTTACCCCAGCATAGGCCTTTAGCTATACCTCCTGTTCTGAATGTAGTGGAAGATGTGTTTGCAGAGGCTTCGCTTAATCCTGATTCTTTGCCTCCTGCTCCTGTTAAACCGGATAGGTATTACAGGGTGCCTGAAGCTCATAAGTATCTTTTTAAGAGTCCTAGGGCAGACCCAGAAACTGTTAGCCAGGGGCCTAAGGGTGTAAAGGCTTCTGTTGTCAAGAATCTGGTTCCTGCAGATAAAGAGGCCAGGGCCTTGGATAGATGGGGAAAGAAAGTTTATACTTCTTCCACTCTAGCCATGAGAGCTTTGAATTGCCAGTTTCACATGTTGAAATATCAAAATTATCTCCTTTCGCAGTTGAAATCTAAGGTGGATGCTCTGGCGGAAGGTATTGATTGTAAAGAGTTACAAGATTTAGTGCATGTTTCTGAACAGGTGGGTAAGCATTCTTTGCAATGTGGTTTTGATGCTGTACAGGCCTCGTCTAGGGTGGCTGCCACTGGGTCAGTTCTTCGCAGGCATGCCTGGCTGAGGGATCAAAATTTATCTGACCATGTTAAAACTAGGATTTTGGATGCCCCTTTGCAATCTGATGTCTTGTTTGGTTCTCCTGTTGAGGCAGTTTTAAAGAAAATGGAAGACAAGGCTAAGTCTATGCAGACTGTTAAAGATTTTTGCAGGTTCAGCCTCCAAAGTTTAGTAGAAATTGGCCTACTAAAGGGTGGACGATCCTTCTTATGATTCCCAGTCTAGGGGTAGATCTAGACGTGGCAGGGGCAGAGGTCAGGGCTCTTTCAGGCCTAGGACAGGGAGTTCTCCTGCACAGTCTTCGGGTGAGGGCAGGGGTCAGTCCTTTCGTAAACAGACCCAATGACCTACCTATTCAGCTGCCAGAACCTTCTCGCCTGGCAGCACCTTTGGGAGGAAGGTTGGCACTTTTCAAAGAAAATTGGAGTTTGATTACCCAAGACAAATGGGTACTGGATATCATACATCACGGTTACAGGTTTTATTTCCATACCTTGCCTCCTTTCAAAGGCATGCCAGACATTCCTCCTCAACAAAGAATAGAGGCTCACAAGCAAATTTCTCTGTTACTCCAAGTAGGGGCCATACAGCCGGTTCCTATGCCAGAAAGGGGCCTAGGATTTTATTCTCGCCTGTTCCTTGTGCCAAAAAAGGGGAACACGTGGAGACCGATTTTGGATTTATCTATCCTCAACACTTATCTGGACATTCCCAAGTTCAAAATGTTGACGTTACAACAGCTTTTACCTCTACTGGGCAAGGATCACTGGATGGTAACTTTGGATCTCAAGGAGGCTTACCTTCATGTTCCTATCAGGCTAAGTTGCAGGAAGTATCTGCGTTTTCGGACTGGGACTTCTCACTATCAGTTCTCTGCATTGCCCTTTGGCTTATCTACTGCCCAGAGTATTTACAAAAGTTCTGGCTCCAGTGATAGCATTCTTCAGGCTGAAAGGAATACAAATCTATCCTTATTTGGACGATTGCCTGATACTGGCTCAAGGAAGGGACGAGCTTCTTCGTCATTTGGAGTATGTGATAGCAGTGCTAAGATGCCTGGGGTATTCTGTGAACGAAATAAAGTCCAGTCTAGTACCCTCTCAAGACATGTGCTTTCTGGGAGTAAGACTGAATACAGCATCCCAGATGGCCTTTCTAACCCTGGACAAACAAAAGAATCTTTCCCTTTACTTCCATCATCTATCTCTTCAGTCCGGCTGACTGCAAGGACAGTCCTTCAAGCCTTAGGGTTCATGGCATCTTGTATTCTGGTGCTTCCCAATGCCAAACTGCATATGAGGAAGTTGCAATGGTATCTCAAAAATGTATGGACACAGCACTGCCAACATCTGGACACTGTCATTCAAATAATACCTTGCATTCAAAAGGAATTTCTGTGGTGGGCTCAGGAATGTCACCTAAACAAGGGACTCTCTGTGACCCGGCCAGAGGCGAGTCAAATTTTAACAACAGATGCCTCAGACAAAGCTTGGGGAGCTCATCTAAATGGAAAGTGGATACAAGACAAGTGGCCTGTCAGACTACAGCATCTACATATCAACTTGAAGGAGATGTTAGCAGTCCAGTTTGCATTAATAGCTTTCAAGGATTTACTTCTTCCAGGGCAGGTGTTGATTCTAACAGACAACACAACTGTCATGTGGTACATCAACAAGCAAGGGGGAACACATTCTTATCCTCTATGCAGGCAAGCAATGATTTTGTGGGAAACTGCTCTCAGTTTACAACTAAGTCTTCAGGCAAGGTTTCTGCCGGGAGCACAGAACTCCTTAGCAGATGTGTTAAGCAGACAAATCATGGATCCCCACGAGTGGAAACTGGATCTTCATGTATTTCAGAAATTGACAGTGTCCTGGGAACTCCAGACATAGATCTGTTCGCTTCTCCACTAAACCACCAGCTGCCAAAGTTTTGCACAAAGCGGTTTCATCCCACAGCTTGGAAAGTGGATGCTCTTTCTTTCAGTTGGAAAAATCTTCATGTGTATGCCTTTCCACCTCTGCCTCTCCTCCCAAAGGTACTTCTGAAGGTCAGACAGGACAAGCCAAGGATGATTTTGATAGCTCCAGATTGGCCTCGACAGCACTGGTACCCATTACTGAGAAGTCTGGTACGGAAGCCTCCATGGCCTTTGCCTTTGATTCCTCATCTGTTGTCCCAGGAGGACAGTCATTTGCTCAATGTCAAGCTTCACTCTCTTCACCTAACAGCATGGCATATTCTGTTTTAAACCATAAAGGGTCTCAATTTCCACAACAAGTTTTGAATGTGATTTTGGAAGCTAGAAGGCCTAGTACAAGGAAAGTGTACGCAGATAAATGGAAGAGATTTTTATTTTGGAGTGCAGCTAAGGATTTGGATGTTTCTGAGCCTGATTTAAGTGTGGCTCTTCAATATCTTACTGAGTTATTGGACAAAGGTTTGTCCTTCTCTTCTATTAAGATTCATGCTGCAGCAATTTCAGCTCACTACGACTGTGATCCACCATTGTTTTCTCATCCTTTGTTCAAGCAATTTCTTAGAGGGGCAAAGAATATAAGACCCCCACGTAGAGCTCCTACTCCTGCTTGGGATCTCAATTTTGTGTTGGAGAAACTCACTCTACAACCTTTTGAGCCTGCAGCTACTGCTGAGTTGAAATATTTGTCATGGAAGACTGCTTTTTTGTTGGCCATTACCTCTGCAAGAAGGGTTTCTGAATTGCAGGCCCTTATGGCAGTTGAGCCTTTCTTAATTTTCCATAAGGATAGGGTATCTTTACGTACTAATCCATCCTTTATGCCTAAAGTGGTTTCTAGTGTGGCTTTAAACCAAACTATTCATTTGCCTACTTTTTATGCAAATCCCCAAACTAAAGGGGAAAAGATTTTGCACACTTTAGATGTACACAGGCAGTTGCGATATTATTTGGACAGAACTAAAGGGTTCAGACAATCTCAGCAGTTATTAGTTTCTTTTGCTTTGTGCTCTCAGGGCAAGCCCGTGTCAAAACAAACTGTTTCTAAGTGGATTGGATTTTGCATTGCTTTCTGTTATTCCCATCATGGCAAAGAGATTCCAGCTGGGATTAGGCCTCATTCCACTAGGGCTACTGCCACTTCAACAGCTTTTTTGAGGGGGGTGGCTACTAAGGATATTTTGGAGGCAGCCACTTGGAGTTCAGTGCATAGCTTCTCTAGGCATTACCACCTTCCTCTGTACTCTAAATCCAGGGCTGGTTTTGCCACTGCTGTGTTGCAGGGCATTTTGGCAGCCCCTGCTTCATTATAGTTTAGCCATCCTCCCTTACCTCTGCTTTGGGATTCTACCCAAGTGTTAGGACTGCAGCAATGTGAGATGAAGAACATAGTACAGTTTTGTACCTACCATAAATGTAGATGTTCGAAGATCCACATTGCTGCAGTCCAATTTACCCTCCCTCCTTCCCCTCTGTAGTTTGAGGTGGTTGTGTGGCCTGGGTTATCCCTCTGAGGTATAGTGTATATATTGTATATATTGTACATATTTTTGGTGTTAGGCTGGTTGGTTGTTTAGTTGTTGTCTATGGGTTTTGACCTTTCTTTTAGGGTCTTCTGACAGCTGGGGCAAGAAAAGACTGAGGATATGACGTCGGTCATGCGCATTTGTACCCTGACGTTCTGATGTCAGTCAAATGCGCCTTGACCGACGTCAGCCTTATACTCTGATATTCGGGCCGACCGAGGGACAGCGGACTACCCAAGTGTTAGGACTGCAGCAATGTGGATCTTCGAACATCTACATTTATGGTAGGTACAAAACTGTACTTTCTAATATGTGTTTTGCTAACGCATTCTTTACATCCCTTTACATCCTGATGTCATGTAGATGCCTCAATATTCTATATCTTAGCTTTTTATTAGTTTTCCCTACATAAAAACATAAACATGAATTGCAGGTAGCCAAATAAACTATATGTTGAGTTGTGCAATCCATGTAATGACAAGGTACAAATCTAAAATCCAATCTGGGATGTTGAAATATATGTTCTTTTGAAATACTACTACATGTACTGCAATTACGACAAGCAAAATTCCCTATTCTCACAGAAGTACTGTTATGTATAGATATGCTTCTAACACCACATAAATAGATGTCTCTTAAGATTCAGGGGATTTCCCAAACTGAAAAAGGGGTAACTCCTATCATAGAAGTAGTTTTCTCATCAGTAGTTAAAAATTTCCAATTTTTATGTATGATCTCACAAATAGGACCTATATTATTCGTAAATCTAGTTGTAGATCTTAATTTAGAAGGTCCAGTTTTCTTCAGGGCCTTAATATCAGTAATTATACCAGATTTATAAGAAGAAAAAAATGGTCTAAAGGGTGTAGCTCTGTCAGCACATATCAACTTCCTATTCAAACTGACTCTGTCCTTGTTATAACCCCTTTCTATAAAGTTACTAGGTAATAGATTTATATCCTTATTAAATGCTGTATGTGCCGTACATAACCTTGACACTCTCATAAATTGTCACTTGATAATATTCAGGTATATATGCCTAGGATGCATACTGTCATGACTTAATAAATTATTCTTCCAACAATTCTTATGATGTAGAGAGGTGTCAAGGTGACCAGTGTCATGTGTCTCTAAGTGTACATCTAAAAATGTCTTTCTTTGTTGGAGCATGCCATAGTGAAAACTACACTTAGAGATAGATGACACTGGTCACCTTGACAGTTCTTTACATGTATGCATCCTAGGCATATAGCAGGTGGTCCTGCTGTTTATTATTTTTTACTGTATAATACATGGGAATAATATATTTTTTTATCATAATGCTATCCATATTCTGGAGCATAAATGGCCTTACAGGTATAGACAAAATGAAAAAAGTATTGAATTATATTAATGCATAGTGCAAATAGCAGTGCCAAAGGAGACATACTTGGAAAGAAATGATCATTTGAATTTGACAAAGAAATTATTTCAAGATGGATATTCAGTAGTATATCAGGGACAAAGGAAAAAGAGAGTAAATTTACTAATTGCTAAAGAGGCTTCAACTGTGATATAAGAGGAGAAAAGGCAATAATCTTGAAATTGTGGTAGTAAGGGGCTGTTGGCAAGGGAGGAGCATTACACTGGCATGCATTTATATTCCACTAAAATGGTATTATGGAGCTTAAGAAAAGTTTGGGAGAAATCAGCTTTCAGCACGAATACTACTTATAGGTGGGAACTGGAATTTGATTTGCAACATATGCCAAAGTTAGAGGTGGTTGAGGCTCTACAACTAACAGATAAGCTAGGTGGATGTATCAGGGGGACCTAGAAAGGAAAATACACCAAAAGAGGGTAGATTTCTGAAGAAATTTATTAACTATTTGGTATGGAAGATGTAAATTCAATAGTAGGAACTTATTCGGAATTTACATATTATTCCCCAAGACGCACAGTAAATGGGTTAGACTAGATAGAAACTGTATTTCACATAAACCCATGCATTTAATTGAAAGCTTTGGCACACATCCAATAACTATTTTATATCATTCACAGATAAAAACTAAGATAGAAATGCAGGGTAATGAAGTAAAAAAAAAGAGACACTGGTATGCTTTCCCACCTACTGATTAAAAAGAGAGGAATTTAAGGAATGGGGAGTTATTAGGGAAGATAAAAATATTTTCAGATGTTATAGCTAATGAGTGAGATAAACTGAACATGGAGTTTAAAAATAAGGAAAAAAATAAACGGATATAGCTAAGTAATAGGAATTACTTACAGAAAAGTATTGCATAATAAGGGGAATCTACCAGAAAATAAGGGGTTCAAATACAGAATTTTAAAAAGAAAATAAGGGAGTATTTCAATAATATGCTTGGGTTTATAATGACTGCTGTTATGCAACTCTTTTTTTATAACTCCAGAGCACAAAAACTTTTAGCACAATGATTTAGGCAGCAGAAAGTAGAAAAGGTTGTCACCAAACTTGGGGAGCCTATAGCAAGAAAAATAATGAGAAATCGTGTAGTGTTATTTCAGAAATTTTATGAAAGTTTGTATAAAGCACAGAAATGAGGAAGTTAAGAAAGAGCACAGATGGAAATATTTATGGAAGATGTAAATATGCCAAGGTTAGAGGTGGATGAGGCTCAATAACTAACAGTTAAGCTGGGAGGAGATGAGGTAAAAATGGTGATGTATAACCAGTCTGCAGGAATGTCTCCAGGAATAGATGGTATTCTGGTCAAGGTTTACAATCTAGGAAGAAAGTGACAAAAATCTGGAAGGCTTTGTTCAACAGTATTGTAAAATGAGGGGAAGCACCAACAACATAGAAAAAGATGTGGTTGTATTACCTGAAGATGGTAAAGACCCATCAGGCCCAGCTTTATATAGGCCCATTTCAATTTTAAATCATGATTATAAAGTGTTTGTAACAACTAAAACAATTGCAAAGATGTTGCCAAAATTGATAGCTGTTGATCAGTGTGGTTTTGTGGATTGGAGGCTAACATTTGAGAACATTAATAGAACAGTGATGATCCAGAGGGAATCCGAATGTAAGAAAATACTACTGCTGTTGGTGAGTCTTGATGCAGAGAAACCATTTGACAGAGTAGTGTAATTGAAACATTTGCATTCCCTGATACAATAATAAGGTTAATTAAGAGGATACATGAAGGATTGGAGTGAGAGGGTTCCCCTCTGATAACTTGTGTTAAAACAGAGGAACTAGGCAGTGGTGTCCTCTTCTTTTATTTGCTTTGTATATAGAGGCATTGGCAAAGAAAATAAGGGAAATGCAAGAATCTAATTGGTAAGGTAACCTAGAAAAGTTGGCCTTATTTGCAGATGGTATTGTTTTATAAATCCAGAAAAGGGCATCTCAGCCGTTGTGGAACATTTTGAGACAGTTTCATATCTTTTCAGGATATAAAATTGATGACAACAAAACAGTGAGTATAGCAATAAATTATCTACCACATAATAGGTTCAACAAGTTCATAGGTGTTTACTAGGCTAACGATCACAAGGGTCTTTTTAAGCCTAGCCATACATCCAAAATCTGACAAGTTCTGATACCCTTGATAAATATAAGCATGGGCCTGGGAGATGACCCATTTACAGGTTACATGTGTCCAGTAGAGACATAGGTGCCAAACCAGGGATGAATTTCCGGTTTCCCATCCAATTGTCCAAGTTACACTTGAATTGGGTTAGGGAGGAACTTTGCTTCACATGGGTGAGGAGCTTGTTCCATAGACTGGATATTCTGTGGGGCACATACCTGTCTCTCCAGCAGATCATTTTTATATCACAGGCAAGGTTTAAGTCTTTAGAATGGGTAATTCTGATGCTGTTTGTTTTGTGGATACGCAGGAGGTCTATCAGATTGGGGTCTGACAAAGCACTGTATGCCAGGCTTAGATCTCCCGTCAAAAGCTTGTAGGAGACAGTACAGGGTTAGAGCCTTGAGGCGGTCTGCATAGAACATTTTACTTATGCCCTTTACTCTTTTAGTGAGGGACATCTGTGGATGTTCCAGTTATTGGATATACCTGGTTAGGTACATACCAAAGGGGCATTGTACTCATTGATAGGTCTGATGAATGCTGAATACAGTGGAACAATGACTTCCTTGGACTTCGATGTCATACCCTTTGTTTGTAAGTTGCGCAATATAGAATGATTTCCTCACCACTAGATTACTATCTATGTGTGTCCCTAAGTCCCTGATTACTTGGTCAACTTTAAAGGGTGTGTTGTCAATATGATAGTTACCAGGGATGGATAACTTCCCAAAAGATACTATTATGCATTTCTTGGCATTTAGTTTTAGTCCATGGCTCTAACACCAGTTGTTTGTCTGTGTCAGCCCCTCCTGGAGAACATTTGTATCAGTTTGAGTTACATGACCGCTCCTAATTTGCAATCATCTGCAAATTTAGTCAGCCAGAGACCACTGACATTGGCCTTGACTTCTGAGAATTAAATGCCAAAAAGGAGCAGTCCAAGGACTGATCCTTGAGGGACTCCACTTGTGACTGGCCTCTTCGTAAAGGTGGACTCCCCCAATTCTAACTTCCTGGGTCCTGTCTGAGTCAGTTGGCTATCCATCGGGTGACATTGGTTTGTATCTAGCCTCTTGAGTTTGTCAACAATGCCTGAGTGGAGTATTGTGTCAAATGCTTTGGTCAGGTCTAGGTAGGCAGTGTGAACGATTTTGCTGTCATCCAGTGCTTTGGTGACCTTCTCAAAGAAGTCCACCAGGTTGAGTAGGCATGATCTGCCCTTGATGAAACCTAACTGGTTTGAGTCCGGTGTCTGGAGGTTTACTATATCTCTATTGATCATCACCGTGATAGTTCTTTCCATGGCTTTACATATAAGACTAGTGAGACTTATGGGTCTGTAGATGGCCCACCTTTGTGCAGAGGGATGACTGTTGCATTTCTCCATTCATGAGGCACGAAGCCTGTTTGGAGGCTACAGTTAAATAGTAATTCCAGAGGCCCTTATAGGTCATGTTTCATGCTGTTTAGAAGACATCCTGGGATGTTGTCTGGTCTCATTGATACAGTGTTCTTGGTCTTAGAGAGAGTATTAACAACCAGTTCCCTAGTGATAGTAGGGGGAGTTTGATGATATTTCCTGAGAGAAGGTTGAGGAAGAGGGGGAGAGAGGGGTAAAGTTGGAGCTGAATTTATCAGCCAGGAGGTTTGCTATATCTTCTGGCTCAGTATAGGTGGCTCCATTTACAAAGAGCTGTGCACACAATTTTGTATCGCCTTTGAGGTTGCGGACATAGCTAAAGATTGATTTGTAGTTGTCTTTGGCCTGGGAGGCCAAACTTGCTTAAAATTTGGCATTGGTAGACTTTATTTGTCCTATGAGTTGTTTGTTTAGTCTGATGAGAGTGCTTTTATCCTGCTGGATGCTGCACCTCCTAATTTTTGCCATGATTTTCTTCCTTCTGTTATACAGTCTATTGATTTTGTGATTCCACCTGTGTGGCTTGCTTTTAGAGTTTGTTCTGTACTTCTTCCTGGTGGGCACAACTGCCTCTATGCAACTATTAATGTGCTTGTACCAGGTTTCTGTGAACAGTTCTACATAGGCAGCAGTGTTCTAAGGGTTTATGGGGACTTGAAATTTAGCCAGGTTCTCACTTAATAGCAGGAGGTATGCCTTAGACTAGTTCCTAAATATTCCAGGTTTAGCTGGGGGTCCAGGTTTTATTTTAACTTCAAAGGAGAACATTTTGTGGTCTGACCGTACCAGGGAAGGCATTACATTAGGGGGTGTGCAGCATTCTCCCATAATAGTGAGGACCAGATCCAGTATGGTTGCACCCTTGGTTGGTGTATTGACTATCTGGTCCAAGGAGTTTGTGTTTACAAAATCTAGGAATCTCTGTGCATGTACGTTTGATGTCATATAGGATTCCCATTTAATAGAGGGGTAATTAAAGTCACCCATGAATATGGTATTTGGTTGGATGGTTAGTGTTTGTAATAAGTTTAAATACATGATATGGGTTTCCTGGGTCATAGAGGGGGACCTATAGCTTGCAAGGAAGTAGTATTGGATTCTGCCTGTTGTGATTTGAACATGGAGCAGCTCAAGTGCATTTCCCTGTTTGACCAGCCTTGAAGTATATTTATTTCTGATGTAAATAGAGATGTCTCCATCTTTAGTCCCTGCCTGTGAAGTAGCTGGCCTAAATGAGGGGAAGACATTATAACCTTGCACTGTTGGTGTGCTCTCCACGGCTTTAAACCATGTCTCAGTAATCACACAGTAATTAGCATTCTGTAGGGTAAAGAGAGCTTCTAGGGAGTGCAGTTTCTTGTTTTGATGCCTAGCATTGAATTAGTTCAGCAATAGTCATGTTTATGGTGACACAATAAGATGAAGTATTTAGGAGAATGTATTAAAAGGCTTCTGTTACGGCAACTAAGGATATGTGTGAATAGACTAAACAAAACATAATAAACTGAGAAACGGGAACATCTTGTTTATGGATATGGGCAGTAAGACACAAACAGTGAAAATGTTTGTAGTCCCTTTAGTTTAATATATGGGTCATTCATATTTTTATCAACCAGAGAAGAAGTTGTGAACAATAATAAGAGTAGATAGAATATAGCTGATAGAAAAAAGGGCTAGAGTTAAGTGGGAGATGTTGTTCCTTCTAATAGAACAAGATGTTTTACGATTACCTGATTTGAAAGGATATTTAAGAGCTACATATCTAAAGCCCATTTACATAACACAGTTAGAAGGTTATAATTCAAAATGGAAAGGAATGATGATGCAGTAGAGGGGAACGTTCAAGAAATAAAGAGAGGAGAGTTGGATTTTGTTTGCATATCCAGAATAATAACCTTGCATGATATTATATTCATGGGTTGGTACTAGGCTATCGGCCCTAGGGCCTATACAAGCCTAGCCATAACAATTCCCTGGCTATTTCTTCCCAGAATATTTACTTCCCTGGTCCCCTGTCTAGCAGGGCAACTAACGTGATCCCCGGGGTAAATTTCCTATCTCCCAATCATCAGGGTTCCTTTTGAAGAGGCGCTCAGCTTGACATGTATGGGCAGTCTATTCCAGAGTATTGGGAGTCTTCGGGTCAACAACCTATCCCTCCAGCATGTTTTGTTCATTGTGATGACCAGGTTTAGATCCCTGGAGCGTGTAACTCTGAGGGATTGGGATTTCTTTACGTGTAGCATGTCCAACAGCTCTGGGTTTGACATGGCCTTGTATGTTAAGCAGAGATTGCCTCTGAGTAGGCGATATGTGACAGAGTATAGCTGGAGTTTTTTTTAGACGGTCAGCATAGGGCATCTGCTTTAGGCTTGTGATACTTTTAGTGAGGTATTTCTGTGGCCTTTCCAGTTGTTGCAGATGTCTTGTGAGGTACATACCAAACGGGGAGTTGTATTCTGTAATGGGTTTAATGAAGGATGAGTACAGTGGGACAATGACCTCCTTTTTTCTGGATGAAAAGCCCTTAGTGATGAGATGTGCCACATAGAAGGATTTCCTGACTGTTGTGGTGATGTGGTTATCGAAGGTGAGACCACTGTCCACCTGCGTCCCTAAGTCTCTTATCACACTTTCAGTGTTTAGTGTACTGCCACTTATGTGGTAATTCATGGGTACATGTTTTTTCCCAAAGGGGATAACTATACATTTCTTGGCATTGAGCTTGAGCCCATGACTCTGGCATCAAGCATCTGTTTCTTTAAGGCCCTTTTGTAGAATATCCACATCATTTGGGGATTCAATAATGGCTCTCAGTTTGCAGTCATCTGCAAACTTTGTTAGCCAGATTCCCTTAGTGCTGGCTTGTACATCAGAGAAGTAGATGCCAAACAAGAGCAGTCCCAGGACTGAACCCTGAGGTACTCCACTTGTCACTTGTCTGGAGCTGGATTTTGAGTCTGCTACTTTTACATTGTGGGTTCTGTCAGTATGCCAGTTGGCACCCCATCGAGTGACATAGTAATGCCCAGCTTAGTAAGTTTATCTATGATTCCAGAGTGGGGGATGGTATCGAAGGCCTTGGCAAGCTCCAGATAGGCTGTGTGGAGCCCCTTGCCCTCGTACACGGCTCTGGAGACTGATTCGAAGAAGTCAGGTTGAGGAGACAACATTGGCCCTTTACGAAACCAAACTGGGTGGGGTCCAATCTGTGAAGGTTGCAAATGTCTTTGTTTAAAAGTTCCATGATAATGCGTTCCATGGCTTTGCAGATCAGGCTCGTCAGATTGATGGGACGATAGTTCCCAGGATCCAAGGTGGATCCCCCCTTGTGAAGTGGGATAACTGTAGCTGTGCGCCACTCATTGAGCATGAAGCCTGATGTGAGGCTATGATTAAACATGACACTTAGGTGAGGTGCCAGTTCATTTTGTAGTTCATGTAGTACACAGCCTAAGATGTTGTCTGGTCTTATGGATGGTGTATTCTTAGCTTTGGAGAGTGTGTTTTTTACCTGTGTAGCCATGATTACCTGAATTTGGCAATCTTTTGGTATTGAGATGAACCCTTTAAGGGGTGAGAGGGGGGTAAAGTTTGCACTGAATCGATCTGCTAGGATATTGGCAATATCCTTGGGGATCAGTATGTTTAATGCCATTCTGTTGTAGCTTAGAGCAGATCTGAGCATTGTCATTTAGATTCTTGACAACTATAGAATGCCTTATGGTTGTCCTTGGAATCTTTGGCAATTTTATTTTCGTAACTAGCTTTGGAAGATTTTATGAGGGATCTCAGGTACTTACTGAGGCTGGTAAGGGAGTATTTTGCATCCCGGGATTTTTTTCTTTTCTGCAACAGTTTCTTCCTTCTGTTGTATAGTTTGTTTATGGCAGGGAACCACCAAGACTGACTTCCGTTTTTTTGGAGGAGAGCGTCTTGGTTTCCGTCTGCATGGGTGTCATGAAGTTTGTCACTTCTGACTTGAGTAGGATGAAGTTAGCTTTGGAGAAGTTTTTTTATGGAGGTTTTCCTCCTGGGGGGTTGGGGTGGGATGTGGACGTCAAGGGTGATTAGCATGTGGTCAGACATGACCAACGAGGGGGTGACCATTGGAGTGGAGCATCGATCTCCCATGTTGGTAATGACCAAGTTTAGGATATTTGAGCTCCTGGTGGGACTGTGGATTAGTTGATCCAGGGCTTTGGAATTTATGAATTCCAAGAACTGTTTGGAAAAGGTGTTGGTACCTGAGTAGTTTTCCCAGTTAATGGCAGGGTAGTTGAATTCACCCAGTATTAGGGTGTTTGGTTGTATCTTAATATGTTCCAGTATGTTTAGAAAGGTGTAGTGAGAATCTTGGGACATGGTGGGGGATCCGTAGCAAGCTGCAGTTTGGATTGCAGTCTTACCTAGTGTTAGTTGCACCTGGAGAATTTCAGATGCATTGTGTTGGGAAACTAGCCTGGAGTTGTGAATATCCTTGGTGAATATGGACACTCCTCCACCTTTAGTGTTTTGGTCCTGGTTTGGTGGCTGAAAAGTGTGGTAAGAGTTGCAGCCTGGTATTGCAGGTGTGCTCTCTGGAGCCCTGAACCAGGTCTCAGTTACTGCACAGATATCAATGTTCTCCATTTTTAGGAGTGCCTCGAGAGAGTGCATTTTGAGGTTTAGACTTCTAGCATTGAGTAGCATTAGATACAGATTTTGCATGCTTATATCTGTTACGGTGGTGGTTTTGTCCTTTCAGCCTTGCCTAAAAAGGCACTATAGGGGTGGCAAGAGACTTAGCCAGTAACCTGAATCCCAGGGGCGACAGGTGCAGGCCATCTCTGGCAAAGCATCGTGGTTTGTCGACCATATCGTCCCAGGCAGACAGATACTGGATACCCTTTGAATGACACCAGAAACTTAGCCAGTTGTTGAAGTCAGTCATTTTGTCCTTATACTGTGATATCTTTATGGGCAAAGGCAGGATGCTACTCATGGCTAGGGTCATACCTGCCTAGACCACATGATCTGAGAGCTCTTCCATGTCTCTTTTCATGTAGTCCAGGGAGGTACATCTCATGTCATTCACTCCAACATGGACAATTCATAAAGTAGCAGAAAGTATTCTAAGAACTAAGCCAACACAAGAACGGAGAAAGGAGATTTTGCCAGTAAGGATGACTGTAAGAAAATAGGCAAAAGGTCCCTCATAAGAGGCTAAGGTCCCTCATAAAATCATCCAAGGCTAACTTAGAAAGAAAAATAGCCAAGGATTTGAAAGATAGCCACACAGCCTTCTTTAGCTATGTCAAGAATCTAAGTGGCAACTCACAGATATGCTCTGAGCTAGTGAAAAGTAGCACAAAATATACTGAACCTACTGATATTGCCAACATCCTGGCAGATAGATTCAGTGCAAACTTCACCCCTCCCCCCACCTACAAAAGGGCCCACAGCAATACCAGAAAAGTGTAGTGTCCCGGAAATCACAGACACCACACAGGTGAAATCAGCCCTTTCAAAAGCCAAAAACACAGTGTCATTGGGGCCAGATGGTGTCCCAGGATGCGTCTTGCACAAAACTACAGAACGAACTAAACCCCCACGTAAACACACTGTTCAACCTCAGCCTCTCCACAGGCTACATGCCCATAGAATAGCACACAGCAACGGTTATTCCACTCCACAAAGGAGGGGCCACAACTGACCCTGGTAACTATCGCCCCATAAGCCTGACTAGCCTGGTCTGCAAGGCTATGGAGCGCATCATCATGGAACTCATTAACAAAGACATTGGGAACCTCCAAACACTTGACCCGACCCAGTTCGGCTTTAAGGGCAGATCATGCCTACTAAACCTGGTTGACTTCTTTGAGATAGTCACTAAGGCCATAGATGAAGGAAAGGTGGTTCACACAGCCTACATTGACCTCGCCAAGGCATTCAACACCATTCCTCAATCGGGTATTATAGAAAAACTCACCAGCCTGAACATAAACCCCTACATCACAAGATGTGTTGCCAACTGGCATACAGACAGAACTCAGACTGTAAGAATAGCAGGCTCCAGATCCGACTCTAAACCAGTCACAAGTGGTGTCCCGCAAGACTCGGTTCTGGGACCCCTACTGTTCGGAATATACTTCTCAGAAGTACAGGCAAACACAGGAGGACTATGGCTAACCAAGTTCACCGATGACTGCAAACTGGGAGCCATAATTGACTCTCTGGCTGACATGGACATCCTCCAAAAAGGCCTTACTGAGACAGACACCTGGTGTCAAAGTCATGGCCTCAAGCTAAATGCCAAAAAATGCATAGTCATCCTATTTGGGAAAAACAAAACACCCAGGAATTGCCACATAGGTGGCAGCCTCCTTAATACAGAAGGAGTAATAAGAGATCTGGGGACCCAGGTAGATAGTAATCTCTTTTTTGACAATCATATTGCCAAAGTAGTTAGGAAATCCTTCTATGTGGCCCATCTAATTTCTAAAGGGTTCGCATCTAGAAATAGAGGTTATAGTGCCCCTCTACTCGTCACTCATCAGACCCATGATAGAGTACAATGCCCCATTTGAGATGTACCTCACAAGACACTTCCAACAGCTGGAAAGACCACAAAAGTACCTCACCAAGAGGATTACTGGCCTCAAATATATGTCCTATGCAGACCAACTGAAAAAACTCAGGCTGTACTCAGTGGCATATTGCTTGCTCAAAGGTGATCTCTGCCTGACTTACAAAGCCATGTCCAGCTCAGAATTGATGGACATGCTCCACCTAAAGAAATCCAAGTCACTGTGAGCCACGCGCTCTAGTGAGCTGAACCTCACCACAACAATAAATAGAACATGCTGGAGGGATAGATTCCTGTCACAGAGACTCCTCATGCTTTGGAACAAAATTCCTATCTACATTAGGCAGAGCCCCTCACTAACACTCTTCAAGAAAAACCTTGTCGAGTGGATGGGTAGCAGTAAATACACCCCTGGTATCACTTCATTGGCTCTGCTTGACAGAGGCTCAATTAATTAATCAGTGGGACGGTGAAAGCAGACACACTCTGGCTAGGCTTATAAATGCCCTTGGGCAGATAGCCTAGTACCTACCTATGAACCTAAAAGGGGGCTGGAATTTAAGAAAACTGGCAAAATAACCAAAGTATTGGAAATAAATAACTAGAGAGGGAAAATTTATAGTGAGGTGAAGCCAAGAAAAAGTTTGGACCGCCAGTTAGAGACTGCCTTCCCTATCAGGGATTGATTAGCTTATAGGCAAAGAGAAAGGGACAGGGGCATCTTAAGTTAAAGACCTGCCCCGATACAGTTTTTAGTTGACTGTAAACCAGAAGCTGCTGCTAAAAAAGGATAATTAGTGGGGCATATAATAGATTGCTTGACAAATGTAAGAATCAGTCACAGGAAGTTAGAAAAGATTGGGAAGAGAGACTGGAAAAGCAGTTCACAAGGGAGCAGTGGGAGGACATGCATATGCTCCCAAGTATGCATCAGAGTCCAGAGGGGTTAGGATTTTTACTTGGAAGTGCTTGCATAGGTATTTTTATATCCCAAGCAGAAATTTTCCTCAGGTAATAGGAAATATTGGAGTAGTGTTGGGGCAGAAAGAGGTAATTGGGGAACATATTTTTGAGAACGTAATGAGTTGGCAGATTTAAAAAAATCTTTGGCGTACTCTGTTAGAAATATCAGGGAAGCAAATGTCTGTAACTAAGGAAGTTATTATTTTGAGCCGAGACACAGAATCTGAATTGCCTAGACATAGTAAAGCCTTAAGTTTAATTCTGTTGCTGCGAAAAAAGCAATTGTAGAAAATGGAAATCAAAATCTAAACCAGTTGTCTTTTAAATATTGAATATTGTAAAAGAGCTGAAAACAACTGAAAGTTAGTTATTTAGAAAAGGGATGGAGAACATTATTAAAAATTATGAAATTTGTGGGAGCAACACATGGTAAATAATGTTCAGTAGGCGAAGTAGTGAGGTTTAAAGCAGAAATTGAACAATTTATGTAATGTTGGACTGAATGGCAGTTGTCTTATAAAAAAAAAAAAAAAGAAAGAAAAACAGGTAATGTGTAATGTATGTAAATGAAAAAAAATGTTAACATGGTTAATTCAAGCACCAAAAGGAAAATTGGCTAGGCTTAAAATGGCCCGCAAGGGCATGTGGCCTACACACACCTGTGAACCTATTAATGTTTGTATGCCTATATCTTAAGTGATAATTTAAAAAAGGTGTTTAAAGAAGGCATCTAGAGACATTTTCAATATTTCACTCTAAACTGTCCCAAAGAGAAAAGTGTTGCTTATGTCAAGTATATCTAAATGATTTTGTGATGGTGGCTGATCATATAAGCAAAACTTCTAATTTACACATTTGTAAAGAAATATCACATTTGCTTTAGTAGGCATTTCTTTGTTAAAGTACATATTTTTACTGTTTACACTGACTGTTACCTTATCTGGTCAGCCTCTGGTTTTCTGATATTACAGATTCCAGATGATTTGTTTTACACTATGTCATGAAATATGCTTTAACTGAACATTTTTGTTGGGGATAAGACCATTGTCTTTGATGTGCAGTTCTGTTGCTTTTGGCATATGTGCTTCTAGGCCTTGCCTGATTTAGCATGCAGAGAGTAATTTTAATTTTTTAGATCAACTACCTGGCAACATTGTATAATGGACTGGGGTGGCAGTGCATGTGAGTTATGACTAGTATGTGAATTTAGTGAAAATTAGTCTAGGCAAAATGTGTGAAATCAGTTCTTCGGAGAGTGGAGGCATCCACTGCCATATAGCTTTGGTCTTCCTGCTTTAGCCATCCACTTTGAGCTGCACAAATTGATTTCTAATGGGACCATAATGTCCATACTAGTGATAAGGAGCTGCCGCAGCTGTGGTCTTTGTAGGTTCATAGGGAGGTACTAGGCTATCTGCCCAAGGGCATTTTTTAAGCCTAGCCAGAGTGTGTCGGCTTTCGCCACCCCATTGATTAATTAACTGAGCCTCTGTCAAGCAGAGCCAATGAGGTGATCCCAGGGATGTATTTTCTGTTACCCATCCACTCGTCAAGGCTTCTCTTGAAGAGTGTTAGTGAGGGGCTCTGCCTAATATAGTTAGGAATTTTGTTCCAAAGCATGGGGAGTCTCTGTGACAGGAATCTATCCCTCCAGCATGTTCTATTTATTGTTGTGGTGAGGTTTAGCTCACTAGAGCGTGTGGGTCACAGTGACTTGGATTTCTTTAGGTGGAGCATGTCCATCAATTCTGAGTTGGACATGGCTTTGTAAGTCAGGCAGAGATCACCTCTTGAGTAAGCGATATGCCACTGAGTACAGCCGGAGTTTTTTCAGTCGGGCTGCATAGGAGATATGTTTGAGGCCAGTAATCCTCTTGGTGAGGTGCTTTTGTGGTCTTTCCAGCTGTTGGAAGTGTCTTGTGAGGTAAATCCCAAATGGGGCATTGTACTCTATGATTGGTCTGATGAGTGACGAGTAGAGGGGCACTATAACCTCTTTATTTTTAGATGCGAACCCTTTAGTAATTAGATGGGCCATATAGAAGGATTTCCTAACTACTTTGGCAATATGATTGTCAAAGGAGAGATTACTATCTACCTGGGTCCCCAGATCTCTTATTACCTCTTCTGTATTAAGGGGGCTGCTGCCTATGTGGTAATTCGTGGGTGTTTTGTTTTTCCCAAACGGGATGACTATGCATTTTTTGACATTTAGCTTGAGGCCATGACTTTGACACCAGGTGTCTGTCTCAGTAAGGCCTTTTTGAAGGATGTCCGTGTCAGCCGGAGAGTCAATTATGGCTCCCAGTTTGCAGTCATCGGCGAACTTGGTTAGCCATAGTCCTTCTGTGTTTGCCTGTACTTCTGAGAAATATATGCCGAACAGTAGGGGTCCCAGAACCGAGCCTTGCCGGACACCACTTGTGACTGATTTAGAGTCGGACCTGGAGCCCGTTATTCATACTGTGTGAGTTCTGTCTGTAAGCCAGTTGGTAACCCATCTTGTGACATAGGGGTTTATGTTCGGGCTGGTGAGTTTTTCTATAATACCCAAGTGAGGAATGGTGTCGAACGCTTTGGTGAGATCAAGGTGAAGTTTGCACTGAATCTATCTGCCAGGATGTTGGCAATATCAGTAGGTTCAGTATATTTTGTGCTATTTTGCACTAGCTCAGAGCATATCTGCGAGTTGCCACTTAGATTCTTGACATAGCTAAAGAAGGCTTTGTAGTTATCTTATGAATCCTTGGCTATTTTTCTTTCGAAGTTAGCCTTGGATGATTTTATGAGGGACCTTAGTTTCTTACTGATACTGATCAGGGATGTCTTTCCTTTTTGGGATTTGCCTTTTTTTTTTTTAACTAGTTTCCTCCTCCTGTTGTATAACCTGTTTATGGCAGGGGTCCACCAGACTGGTTTCCTTCTCTTAGGGGAGTGAGTCTTGGTCTTGCTAGGGATGGCACGATCCATGCATCCTTGTAGGTGCTCATAGAGTGCAATTGTAAAGGATTCTACATCTTGGGCAGTGTTATCCTTTAGTGTGGGGGCTGTGAAACTTACCACCTCTGTCTTAAGTAAGGTGAAGTTTGCTTTAGAAAAGTTTTTCACTGTGGTTTCCTTGGCTGGGGGTGGTGGTGGGGTGTGGACATCCAGGGTGATTAGTTTATGGTCTGATCTATCCAGTGACGGGTTGACCTCTGGTATGGAGTACCTGTCACCCATGTTGGTGATGACCAGGTACAATATGTTGAGGCCTCTGATAGGGGAGTTTACCAGCTGATCCAGGGCATTTGAGTTGATAAATTCCAGGAAGCGCTGAGTCTGGGAGTTTGTACTCAAGTAGTTTTCCCAGTTAATGGTAGGGTAATTGAAATCATCCAGTATCAGGGTGTTCGGTAGGACCTTCATGTTTTCCAGTGTCTCCAGAAAGGTGGAGTGGTGGTCCTGGGTAATGGAGGGTGATCTGTAGCAGGCCACAATTTGCATTGCAGATTTGCCCGATGTTGGTTGCACATGGATGATCCTAGAGGTATCATGCTGCACCACTAACCTGGAGGTGTGAGTATCCTTGATGAATATGGATACATCCCCTCCTTTTGTTTCGGTCAGTGTTCTGTGGCTGAAATGTGCGGTATGAGTTGTAGCCCAGTAGTGCTGGAGTGCTCTCTGGAGCCTTGAACCAGGTTTCAGTTACTGCACAGATGTCGACGTTCTCCATACTTAGGAGTGCTTCGAGCGCATGCATTTTGAGATTTAAACTCTTAGCATTGAGTAGCATAACCCTCTTTTTTTTACTTGTGCTGTTTACGGTGGTGGGTTTGAATTTTGAGCCTTGCCTAAAAAAGGCACTATGGGGGTAGCAAGAGCCTTGGCCAGTATTCGAAAGCCAAGGGGTAACAGGTCCATTTTGTGTGGCTTTTATCACTAGAATGCCTGGTCTTGGTGACCTTATTTCATGCAAATATTAAATATGTATGTTACGCTCACCTCATAATTATGAGGGTCTGTGGAAAGTCTTTGCTGCTGTCAGATAATGTTATCTTAGTTTTTGCCTACCATGAACTCTTAATCCAGATGTATTTTGATTAGACAAGAGTACAAAATGGGGAGAAGAAAGATTGGAACTTTTTTGCTTCCTATCTGTTTCTGATGATTTACCAGATGGTTGCTAGATTCCACAAGGGTCTTATAGTAAGATGTGATTACCTTATGTGGGTAGGTATCTGTAGTGCTCTTGCAGTTGAATGAGGAATGAACTCTGCAAATATTGTGCTTTGTTTAATGTACATGCCAGATATAAGGCATAGATTTTCTCTGTCCTTCAGTCCAGATTGGTTCTTTACAGTAGTTGCTGCTTTTTCCTTAGTGTTAGCTGATCTTTGCATAACAAAAAGTATATTTGTACTACAGTATGCTCATGCTGGAAAAGTTTACTTACGGGCTATAGTAGTGCTGTGAAGTAGCTGTAACTTCATGTCAACTTGTATGTAGCCCTGGTGAATGTTTGCATTCCTTTGCTATACTTTTCATCATGGAAGTTGATATTAGCAGTATTTTCTTAGTAAACAAACATGAGTGGGCTGTGTTCTAAGATTCTAGCAAGTTTTTTCTCTATAAATGTTGTGATTCTGACATATTTATTTTAAGGTTCATAGGTAGTTAACCAGGTGTGATTTCCAGGATACCATTGAGGAGTCTAGACAAGTTTCCCAGTTTCCTACAGCAGTGCCTAGTTAAGTTACTTGCTCACAGATGCTCAATAGGTCAACAGAGGCTGAAGGACTCAAACCCAAGAGTACTGGAAGCAACTTGTTAACAGGTCATAACCTTAATTCTCAGTACCAGCTGGTCTACCTGCTAATGAGTAGGGTTGCATGTTGGATGTTTGATGTTGAGAGTGCCAGACATTTCTGTTTCTAGAACAGGCAGCTAAACTCATTTTTATATTAGGAAGAAATCTGAGCACTAAACTTGATTGTTAGTTATACTATTCAGAGTCTGTGTTCATTGGTCTAAACATGTCTGCTGCAAGGCTGATACCAGACCATCTGATTAACGATTTTAGATTGCTGCTTGTTTCTGGGACCTTTCTTTGGTAGCAACATGGTTTGTCATACACTACTGTGTGTTGTAGCAAATAAACTAAATGAACCACTCTGGTTGCAGTAATTAGTTTTTTACTTGCACATTGTAGGCAAAACTGGGTTGCCGAATTAGAGAATGGATGGTTACCACTTACTTCTGTCCTGATGAATTCCCTGTTATCGAGTA
The DNA here is from genome assembly GCF_019279795.1 of Protopterus annectens. Lineage (NCBI taxonomy): Eukaryota > Metazoa > Chordata > Ceratodontiformes > Protopteridae > Protopterus > Protopterus annectens. Next base: position 477,229,418 of record NC_056748.1, read on the forward strand.
GAGTTCTGAATTTATGCATATTAGTGCATTAAGCAACACTTTTATAGTATAGGATTTAAAATGCATATGGGTTCATTGATAAAAACAAATATGTTTAGGTGATGAAGCATTTGTAAGGGCTCCCTATTGAAATGTTGACACTCAAAATGCTGAGAGTCACAAAGCCAGAAAGAAAAAAAAGAAAGAGAGAAGAATGCATTCAAAATTTGCTCTTCTCCTTAAAATTTATGATGGAGAAATGACTTAGAATACCTCTTTTCTCTGTGTGTGTCTTTTTTCTCATAGTGTGCCTGGTGGTATGTAGTACTGTGATGTCTCCCAACCACATATTGGAAGGGGCAGCATGCCCCATCCTTCAAAGATTTAGGATTTAGGTTTGCATATATATGTATTCCACTAGTTAAAGAGGGTTTATAAACTTATGCCATTTATTATTGGTTTAATGGCAGTCATCTGGCTTGAAGTCATTATTGTTTCAACTTTATAATTTTACATAGTTTTTGTGTTTTGGGGATTTTCATCTCTAAGGATTTTTTTTTTTTTTTTTTTTTTTTTGTGTAGGTAGACTAGCTCATCCTTTGTGAAGATCACACGTGACTCAATCTTTCCATCTTCAAGCAAATCACTTAATGGAAAACTCCACCCTGAAGTGTAATTAGCCTCCTCCCAGAGTTTTTTTCCTCTTTAATGTCACCTAGATATCTTTTATTTCCTAGAAACCATTTAATTTTCGTGACTTATGTTTTCGTTTCCATATCTTTCTTTGTCATGGATCAGGAAGGTTCCCCTCCCCATTTTTTGTCAGAAATCAAATTGTTCCTAAAAGTATTTTGTCCCCATCACCATGATTAAACAGCAAATGTGTACATTTTGCTGTTCATCTCATCCACAGTTTTACATCTTGTGACTATGTATTGATGAAATCATTCAAGATGCTGTAAATAGCTGAAGAAAAACTCCTTCCCAAAGAGTTGTTGGAGAAATTGTCATATGCAGAGCAACCATACATAAGCTAGTAAGGATTGTTATTGTCAACCAGTTAAATACTGCTTTTATACATATAAAATGAATTACAGTATTAAAAAACACATGCATCTGTCATTTGCCTCACCAGCTGTTTGACATTACAACTGTCGGCCATTAAGGAATTAGCAGAGCTGACAACTTTTACACCTAACAGGATTGTAGGGCAGGGATAGTTTGTAATATCTTAAGGGCTATAACTTTGAATATTTCACAAACCTGCTCTTTATTTTTCCTCTTTTGTATTGAAAATGGACTATGAAGGGCATTAACTAGCTTACAGTTGTCACAAGGAATAATTCCCTTAAAGAGAAACACTAATGCTTTCATAAGACCATCTAAAAAGACAATGACTAGCAATTGTTATTTTAACTAAATGAAGAAAACAAAACCTTTACGATGACTAGGCTATGTCATGTCATATCTACCCAAATTTCCTTCTGGAGGGCAGCCAAAATACCTGAAAAACAAAATCACATCAATATGGCAAACCTCGTGGCAGACATTTTGAGGTATAAAAAAATAAATACAATAAGAAATTCTTAGTGATTCCCATACATAAGTACATAAAATATTGAGATATGATGTCAAATTACTTTTCAGTTTGAGTGGAGTTTTCCTTTAATACTAGTTGAACACAAATTATTAAATGTTGGTTGTAGTGAATATTTTTACTCCATGTATGGGTGGGGAGGAGTGGTTTTAAAATTACATTAGCCAGTGCCTTTATTTCACAGAGTTAAGCTCAAAAGTTTGCAGGTAGATTCTTGGGATCTACTAGTCACTGTCCAAAAGGCAGTGGCGATTTGAGTAGGAGACTGTAATATGGTTTAAGTATTATTTATGTCCAGGTGGCCCACAGGATAGGAAAGTACCTCTTCTGGGCAAGTTATTTTTGAAAAACTTAATATAGCAGTGGTAGGTGTATGTCAAGAATTGCATCTTACATCAGAAATATTGATTTATTTATTAGCACTTGTTTACTGGGATAGTTCATCTGAGCATAAGTTGCCCCTTTTCAGTGGAAGCCTGCAGAGAAAAGATCCAAGTATAAATATTTATACAAAAAGCAGATAAGAAAAATGATAAAGACTTTAAACAATTTAGCAAAATGAATGCAAGTAGTACACATAGTAAAATATAAACAGAGTTTACAAACAACAACAGAAATATATCAGTAGATCTATTCATGACTTGCAAGACTTTTTAAATATAGGAATATAAGAATGGTTCAAAACAAAGAAAATGGACGGAATGAAAAGAGAATGTCATTTATTAGAGTAAGCATGAAGTTTGAAGAAAAAGTATTTAAGTAATATGTTGGTGGAAGTGATAGTTCTACAATAGTGTACATGAGGAGCAAGGTAAGGAAACAAGCTTGAGAAGCAACACCAGGGAAATAGGTGGAAGTGCCACCAAAGAAAATGGTTGGATCTTGCACTGGATGCGGTAGAGGTTGGAATAAGTGATTAATAGATAGGTTGAGTGAATGGAAGTTTGGGGAGGATTGAGTAAGAGGATGTAAGATTATTGTCATGATGAGATGCACTAAGATGTATGGGGCTGGATAGAGGGAGATATAGATGGAAAGAGATGTGAAAGAATAAAAGATATGAAAGAAAAGGGAGAGAAAAATCAAGGTTGTGAGCCAGGAGATTTGAAAGGGGAATAGCAGGGTGTAATAAGAAAAATAAGTGGGGATATGAGGAGAAGAGTAGGAAGTGGGAAGGAAAGTAAATGTTTAGGGGAAGGATGATAGGACATACACATGCTGTAGATATAATGTATCAGTATAATGTTCATAGGGTGAGGGATAGCTTGGTTTAGAATCCATTGTGTGGACGGATAGGAATTTTTGTCTAGCCAGGAGATGAGCAGGAATATAAGCATGTGATCAGTAGGTGTTTTAATTGAGAATTGAAAGATTTCACCTGAGGTATTTAAGGGCAAGAAGAATTGAGTTCCATATTTTAGAGATGTAGGAGAAACAGAGAGGGCAGTCAACAGAGTTGTTTGAGTTAGTTATTAGGAGTAGTTTATCTACTGAATGAAGTGGCCTGATGAGTAGTATTGAAGGATGTGATTTAGACTAAGGTGTTTTTCAGGTTTGTGAATAAAGTTATGTATAAGTTAAGTAGTTGAGATAGAGTTGAGGCAGTTCTAGCCAGTGTAGATGCTTTAGTATTATACACTGATGAAATTTCTATGTCACATTAGCAGTAAATATTGGTCCTTTGTTGTAGCATTGCTCAGGAGATTGGTTTACGTTGCTTGAAGTTTACCGAGAGTAGGGATGCATAGATAAACGTTGAAACAATGTATTTTCTAGCATTGTCTGTTCGGTATTTTTTTGAGGATTTTTTTTTTGTTTTTTTTTTTTCATCTTTTACTCTGTATTCAAATTTCAAGTAATCCGCAATTATTACATCCAGTAGCTACTAATGCAATTTTAATATTTTGGAGGTTAGAGTGAAGAGGAATTTTTGGGTAGAGAGTTGTTTTGGGATTAACAAGATGAGCTTGGATGTTTGGGGTTTAGAATAAGATAGTAATCAAATAGCCATGTTTCAATAGTGGTAAGAGAATCCTGGGTTAGTTATTGCAGTGTTAACCATCCATATCAGAGTGGGAGTCATCTGCATTTTGATTTCTGTATGTTTACTTGCTAAGAGAAGGTCACTTATAAATCTGATGAATAAGAGAGGGCATGGAATAGTACTGTGGGGGACTCTAATTGCTATGGGAAAGACTGTACTAACAGATATATTCAGCACATCTCTGCAACTAACCATTGTACCCAGTTACTTCAAAAATACGACAATCATTACCTTACCTAAAAATCCCAACCAACAATCCTAAATGATTACTGGCCAGTTGCTCTTGCATCATCAGTAATGAAGTGTTTTGAGTGGTTGATCAAGAACTAGATTGCTTGAAGCATACCTGCAACACTGGATACATTACAGTTTGCTTATAGATTTAACCACTGCATGGCTGATGCAATAGTTATAGCACTTCGTGAATCCTTGGCACATCTAGAGAACAAGAATTCTTATGTCAGAATGCTGTTCATCAGTTTTAGTTCTACGTTTAAGACTGTCATCCCCTAGAATCGGATATCGAAGCTGATCCAGCTGTGCATCAACACCCCCTGTGTAACTGGATACTGGACTTTCTCATCAACAGACCGCACAAAGTATGTGTGGAAAATAACAGTTCAGTCAACACTACACACAGCACAGGTGTCCCTCAGGGCTGCATCCTGAGTCCTCTGCTATTCACCTTGTTGACACATGACTGCATGGCCAGCAAGAATCCAACAAAATCATCAAGTTCGTGGATGATACCACTGTCATAGGTCTTGTCAGAAATGGTGAGGATACAGCATACAGGGATGAAGTAGAGCACTTGATAGGCTGGTGTGACATTAACAATCTGGCCTTAAATGTAAACAAGACCAAAGAATTTAATAGTGAACTTCAGGAGGACTCAGGAGATGCATCAGCCTCTGGAAATTAAGAGGGTGGCAGTGGAAAAAGTCAAAAACACCAAGTAACTGGGAGTGCACATCTCAGATGACCTGTCCTGTTTGAATCATATTAGCCACACAGTGAAGACGGCACAACAATGTCTGCACTTCCTGCAGAAAGTGAAGAAGGCAAACCTGTCTCAGACCATCAATAGCATCCTCTCAAATAACATCATAGTTTGATATGGTAACTGCAAAGCATCTGACCACAAGGCTCTCCTGAGGGTAGCAAGGACAGAGGAAATGATCATTGGTTCCTTGCCTTCATCCATGGATGATCTGCATGAGATTTGGTGTGTGGGAAGGGCTGGGAAGATGATCAATGATTCCATTTACCCTGCCCATGGCATGTACTTCTGCCTTTCCTCGGGACAGGCAGTATTGCAGCTTACACTGCAAAACATCTAGACTGAACAGGAGTTTCATCCCTCTGCCCATAAAGTTGCTGAACTTAAATTCTAGGCATGACGGTGAATATTTAAATCAATATGCCACTTGCTATGAAGTATCCGCTATATTAATCTTTCTGGCAAATTGCTTCAATAACTGGTACAGTTGACCTGATTTCTTATGCTATTACTTACTGAATGTGCAATAATCAGGAGTGAGTCACCACTCCATACATGTGCAATATGAACATAAGAATGTCATACTACAACTGATGAAGTGCAATATTCTAAGCAATCGCAATGCAAAGTCATAGTCTTGCAATACCTCTTAGTACAGTACTGTCTAATGTTTTCCTGTCCAATTGTAATTTATTGTGTTATTAATATTGTAATTACTGTACGTGTATTAATCTTACTGTCATTCAAACTGTGTTCATTGTTATGGCTTGCACGGAGACCAAAGCAACATAATTACATTCAGCTTGCACTGCTGTGTGTATATCTGATTAACAATAAGGTTTACTTTGACATCTGGTGAGTGCTGTACTAACCAGGATTGAAAGTATACCATTTCTTTCTAATGCTTTTTAAATTTATATTAAAAAGATGTAGGCTGGATGATTTAGTGGGTTGAAAGGGATAAGATTATAATTTAGAAACTGTAGAGGTTGGTGTGTTGTGAGGAGGACCATGGTTTGGGTGGGCATTCCTACAAAACTTGATAGTCAGGACTGACTGTAGTATTGATGAGGCCATTTGCATTTGGATTTGATTTTAAGTCGTAATTTTAGAAGCAAGGGATTTGGTATTGGATGACTGATATTAAAAAGATGAATGGAAGTTGAGGAGACCAAGTCTGATAGTGAAGTTAGAGTGGATGGTGTTTTGAACTTGTGAAAAGGTGCCTCAAGGTGGTAGTCTTTTTTATGGAGCTGTAGATGATAGGAGATTAGGTGCAGTAGTAATAAAGCACAAATTATGATTACGTGGAAAAGGAACATGATTAGGTGAGGTGATATAAGGAAATGGAGGAAGTACTACTAGAAACATTAGGGTGTGAGTGAAGTGGTATAGATGAAAAGTTGTGCGAGTGTGGAGGTATGGGGGAACATTTAGCTATATATAATATATATATATATATATATATATATATATATATATATATATATATATATATATATAGTGGGGGAATGATTATGGGAATGTGGAGATTAAGGAAAGGTAGTAAAGAGAAGTTTAGAGAGGGACTTGTTTATGGAAGAGTAGCAGAGTGAAAATGAATGATTTATTGTGTGTGGATGTAGAGAGATTTGAGGGTAGAGTTGTTAACAGTGTAGTGATAGAGGGGGAGGCTGACAGATGTTATAGAAAAAGAGGTGATGGAAAATATTAATCTGTGGTATATAGGAGGAGTTCGCTGACATTAAAGGAAGAGGAAGTCCTGCTAACTTTGCTAACAGGTTCCTTAAAGATATTGTCAAGGAGGGGTTCTCCGTTAGATTAAAAAAAAAAAAAAGTAGGAAAGAGTTTTTCAGGTAGTGTAGTTAGTGCAGGCCTTCTTCCCCTCTCCCACCTTGTATTTGAGTGCGTGTGTGTGTGTCTGTGTGTGTGTGTCTGTGTGTGTGTGTCTGTGTGTGTGTGTGTGTGTGTGTGTGTGTGTGTGTCTGTGTGTGTGTGTGTCTGTGTGTGTGTGTGTCTGTGTGTGTGTGTGTCTGTGTGTGTGTGTGTGTGTGTCTGTGTGTGTGTGTGTGTGTGTGTGTCTGTGTTTCTGTGTGTGTCTGTGTGTGTCTGTGTGTGTTGGGGTTGAGTTATCAGCCTTTGGAACCTTATACCTATTTGGCTTTGATTATGTTAGATCAACAAAAGTTGATCTTTAGGAAAATGCACAGTGTGTGGCTATAAGTTGTTACCTGCAGATGGCTACACTCTGTGTGTTGTATGTTTGGGGGTAGCTCACTTATCCACCGACTGCTCCATATGCGCGGGGTTTAACCCCAGGGCCAAGTTGATTTTGAAGGGGCTTCTCCCCTCTATGGAGGTGGCCGCCTTCTCATCTTCTGTTGCGACTGTTTCTGCAGTCATGTCTGTGAATGCTTCTACCACGATTATTGTGTCCTCCCCTCCTCCCCATGCCGGGACTCACCATCCTGACCGCAGACCTGGGGAAAGGGAACCTAGAAAAGAGAGAGAGAGAAAAGGGAAAGAGATCCCTAGAACGCTCTGATCCGGCGGGTCCTCCTCCCAAGCTACCTGTCATTACCAGGCTGACTTCCCCGTGGCTCCGTTCTCTGAGTTTTTCCCCCATAGCCGCACGAGGTTCGGCCTCTGTCTAGGGCCTCCATTCACCGTCCTTCCCGGCCAGCATCGGTGGCTTCTTCGAGGTCAGCTAGGAGTTTATCGGAAGCCGACATGGACAGGATGATGTGACGGTTTATTCACACCCAGCTTCAGATGGGGGTCTTGCTGGCACCCTCTCCCTCTGGAGGGGGAGTGCACTATCGTTGGTTACCCAGATTTCTATGATCCATCCTCCAGTATCGGAGTCCCTGGATCCGAGTGGTTCTGAAGTCAGAGGGTTGGCACCAATGGTATCCATCTACCTTGATGCCGGCAGTTACCTTGAGCGTGTCGAGTCTGACCTGGTCGGATTCAAGCTCTCAAAGCCGTAGCCTGGGCGTCGGATCCAAGGGGTTGGGTTTTTCTCCTTCGGCTCCGACTTTGTTGGGTCACGGCCTACCCCTCGGGTTCTCGACGCCTTCAGGCTCTGCTCCGATCCCCTTATCAGATCCGGGGAGAGTGTCCTCTCTTTCAGTAGCTCAAGAGGCTCACTCCCCCTTGGCATTCGACATGGTGGAGAGGGTTCTCTCTAATGAATTGAGGCCCCTGACCATCTCCTCAGAGTCCGCCCCAACCCATTCTCTTCTGGGTGTGTTTTCTGCCATTCTGCCCATACAGGGACAGCCTGTGCTCGACATGCCCCAGACTATTCCCCTTGAGGAACCGCAAGCTGTTCGTGAGTCCTCTCCGAAGAGTCCCACTGAAGAGGTTCCTCACAAACGCAAGTGCAAGAGGAGGCACTGTGACTCCCCTGAGTCCCTCACGTAAGATACCAACTTAGAGGAAGGGGAAGGCTCCCTCAGATCACCCTCTGAGGATGTCCTCTTTGGAGACATGGAGATCCTGCACCAGTGGTTGGGGGATGGTTCACCCCCAAGCCTTCCTTGAATGAGTCAGTGTTTATGGAGGCATTTGACACAGGCCCATCTACTTCTTGGGTGTCGTCCCCCCCCCCCCCACGAACCCCCTGGTGGACCTCATTACCACTAGGGCATGGAAAGAGCTGGACAATGTGGAGCCAATTCCAAAGCATCCAGTTAAAATTTTGAGCCCCCCCCCCCCCCCAGTAAGTAGACTAAGCTGGAAGAAAGGGTCCCCAGTGGATGCCATGGTGGTAGCAGCCTCCACAAAGAAGGAACTAGCTCAGGAGAGTTCTATGGTCCATCCTCCGGACCGAGACTCCAGGATGATGGACCATCTGGGAAAGTGGACTTGTGCTTCAGCCACCTTTTGTATAAGGGCACTGAATTATATGGCCCCATGTTACCAGACTTCAGCATGACCTGATAAAAGAGTACACTTAGTCTCCCCCGGAGTCCATGTCGCTAGAGGATAAATGCTCATTCTCTACGCAAATGGTCACTCTGAAACTGGTTACCAACACGTCCATGCACCTCCTTTCTCATGCCACCGAAGGAGCGGCATGGGTGGCAGGGTCTGGTGTTGCCATGAGGCGTCACGCCTAGCTCAGGCTATGTAACTTCGCAGAGCTCTTTAAGCCATCTTTTGCGAATGCTCCCTATGACGGCTCTTCCTTGTTTGGGAAGATGGTTTGTGACACACTAGTCCAGAGTGAGAAGGACTGGAAGACACTGTCTACTGTCGGGATCCACTTCTCTAACCCATAAAAAATCTTTTCCAGGATTCTGCGGGGGCAAATAAGATGTGGTTCCGGAAGTCTCAGTATTCCCGGGACACTCAGGACTCCTTTTCCCCTAGAGGCAGCGGGGGACAAAACAGACACTGGCCCAGAGGTAGGGGGGGTCCAAAGAACTTCGGATCTCAAGAACCGTTCTCTGACAGACCCGCACAGCAGCCCTGAGCGTTGCCCAACTGCTCTGCTCTGCAGGCAGTCAGGGGCTGTTTTTCGATGCACCTGATGGCGTGGGAGTCTGTGTCAACAGACCGTTGGGTGCTCCAGATAATATCCAGAGGTTACACAATTCCCTTTGTGACTCATCCTTTTCCCCCAGAGCACCTCCCGGACATTCCACCTGCGCAAAGGGAGGCAGTAGCGCTTGAAGTAGAAAAGCTGCTAAGCAAACGGGCTATCTAGCCTGTTCCCCCAGATCAGTCTGGATCAGGCATCTATTCCAGGTTCTTTATGGTGCCAAAAAAGATGGGGGACTTGAGGACGATTCTCGACCTTCCCACTCTAAACCTGTCATTTGCCAAAGAAAAGTTCTGGATGGGTCACTCTGCAATCCATCCTGCCTTATCTGCAGGAAAATGACTGGATGTGCTCAATAGACCTCCAGGATGGATACTACCATATAAAGATGCACAGACTCTCCAGGAGGATGTTCTTCATGTTTCACTGTTGCAGTCATTACATTTGGGTAATCTGCTGGCAGGTTGCCCTCAGTCAGCCTGAATAACAAAGTCTTGGGTCCTGCGTTGGTTGCTGTCTCTTCTTCCATGACGTCAGGTTGTCAGGGGTATAAAACATGCAGCCAATGCCATTTTAATCAGTCTTTCTTGCTTCGTGGTGCCCGAAGCAGTTTGCAAGTGCCGGTTGGCTCCTGAAATTTTCATATTAGAGTTTCAGAACCGAAGTCTTCAAACTAAAGCTAAGTACCCCATTGGGGAAACTTTTTCTTGCTCCTTACCGATGTCAGTAAAAGTTAATAATTACATTATCTGTGGGAAGCAAATACCTCATAAGGATTTTCATTTGTACTGTATTCCTTGCCTAGGCCCTGATCAGAACTTGCCTTGCTGTCAGTTTTGTGCTAAATTTAACCAGCGCACTATTAAGCGTCTGTATATTTTTGCTTCTAAATATTTTGGTTCAAGATTTAACTGCCCTGAAATGTCGTTGGTTAGCAATCCGACTACTGGAGTTCACAAAAAACTCAAGGAAAAAGACAGAGACAGACCGCTGAGGTCCAAAACCGACAACAAAGCTTCTCCTAATTCAGTTGCTGGTTCACCGGTACTCAGTGAGGCACATTCGCAGCCCCTGATACCCGCTACTTTTGAGTCGCAGGCCTCTACTGAGACCCATTCGGAGTCCGGTATGCTGCGAGATTCGCAAAGTATTGAACCCGCAGATGTCTCTCCCTTGAATGGGTCCAGAGCCGCTGAGCAGGCACCGGCTTCCGAGGGTGTTTTCAGGCCTCAACATTTTTACATTAAACCGACGCCAGCAACAAAAACCAGGTCAAAATCAACTTCTCTGTCTAAAAAACTGACGCATGAGCCATGTGCTCAGGCCCCTATGCCTAAAAAACAGATGATCAAAATGGCTGAGGATTTAATTACCTTGATCAGGGTTCCCAACCCCCGCCGCTAAGAGGCCTAGGCAAGGCGCACTGATTATGTATCTTCAGATCAGGTTTCCATTTCTTCTGATTCCTCTTCTGATCAGGAATTTTCTATTCCACCCTATGAGGATTCTGATCCAGAGGAATCCATCCCATCTGCATCTCCTCCAGAGGGATTACTCTTTTGGAGAGACTTTGCATACTTTAAGGGAACATTTACACTGGGAGAGTCAGGACTTCTCTGAATCAAAAAAGAGGCTTAGGGATTTCCTTCTTCCTCAGCATAGGCCTTTGGCAATACCTCCTGTATTAGACATTGTTGATGTGTTCTCGGAATCCAGCATGGCTCCTGATTCCCTGCCTCCGGCTCCTAGTAAGCCAGACAGATATTACAGGGTTCCTGACTCCCACAAATTTATTTTCAAAAATCCTGCTGCTGATCCAGAGACTATTTCTCAGGGTCCCAAGGGTGTTAAGGCTTCTACAGCCAAAAATCCTACCCCTTCTGATTGAGATTCCAGGGCGCTGGATAGATGGGGTAAGAAGGTTTATATGGCTGCAACCTTGGCAATCAGGGCTTTAAACTGTCAGTTTCATATGCTTAAATATCAACAGCATGTCATGGGCTTACTGAAACAGAAAATGATGTTGATTTCTGATCGTGTGGAAAATAGAGTTACAGGATTTATTGCATTCAGCAGAACAGGTTGGAAAGCATACTTTGCAATGTGGGTTTGATTCCTAGGAGGCCTCTTGTAGGGCCATTGTTACTGGATCTGTGATTAGAAGGCATGCCTGGCTCAAGGAACAAAGTCTGCCTGATCATGTTAAAGCTAAATTGTTGGATGCCCCTTTGCAGCATGATACTCTGTTTGGTAATAAAGCAAAAGAGGTTTTAAAAAAAAATGGAAGACAAAGCTAAATCTATGCAAACTGTAAAAGATTTCTTGCAAGTGCAGCCACCCAGGTTCAGTAGGCACTGGCCTGCTAAAACTTGGTCCTTTCCTGTGTCCAACAGAGCCAGTCAGGGCAAACTCAGGTGCTCAAAAGGCTCCAGATATCAATCACAGGGTTCTTACAGGTCAAAGCAATGGGGTGCCTCCACCTCCAAATCTGGAGAAAACAAAGCACAACCCTACAGTAAGCAGTATCAATGACTTCCCTCTATCATCTCCAAGCACTTATCTTTTGGCAGTCCCCTTGAGGAGAAAACTAGCACTTCATGATCAAAATTGGCAATTAATTACCCAGGACAAGTGGGTATTAAACATAGTATCCCAGGGGTAAAGATTTCATTTTTATACTTTGCCAATTCCAAATGGATGGCCGGATCTGCCACAAAACCAGTGGGCAGAGGCCCAGAAACAAGTTATGTCACTCATGGATATGGGGGCTATTCAACCGGTACCAGAAAAGGAAAAAGGACAAGGATTTTATTCAGGACTTTTCCTGGTACCCAGAAAAGACAATTCATGGCATCCAATACTGGACTTATCGATTCTGAACACGTTCCTGGACATTCCAAAATTTAAAATGCTGACTTTACAACAGCTACTGCCTATGCTAGGCAAGCATGCTTGGATAGTAACTTTAGACTTAAAAGAGGCATACCTGCATATCCCAATAAGGGAATCATGCAGAAGATACCTCCGCTTCAAAGCAGTTTTTTTGCATTACCAAGACTTTGCACTGCCCTTTGGCTTATCTACTGCGCCCAGAGTCTTTACAAAGTGCCTGGCACCAGTAATTGCATTCTGCAGACAAAGAAACAATCAAATGTATCCTTATCTAGATGATTGTTTCATTCAAGCAGAGGACAAGGACACACTTCTTCAACATCTGGCATTTGTGAAAAGGCTTCTAGCATGTCTAGGGTACACCATAAACGAAAAGAAATCGCAACTGGTACCCTGTCAAATAATTACATTCCTGGGTGCAAGCTTGAATACAACTGCCCAGATGGCTTACCTCGAGCCAGACAAAGACAATTGACAACATACTTCAAAAAAATGGCAACAAACACCCAGATGTTCATCGTGTTTCACTGCTGCAGTCATTACACTTGGGTTATCCTGCCGTCAGGCGGTCCCGCAGTCGGCCAGAGTTCCAAAGTCTTGATCCGGCATTGGTTGCTGTCGCTTCTTCCCTGACGTCAGTGCGCCAGGGGTATATAAGATGCAGCCAACGCCATTTTTTTTAGTCTTTCTTGCCGCACGGTGCCCGAAATAAAAGCAGTTTGCAAGTGCCGGTCAGCCGACTGCTGAGATTTTCAATTCGAATTTCAGAACCGAAGTCTTCAATAAAGCTAAGTACCCCATTGGGGAAACTTTTTCTTGCCTCAGACCGATGTCAGTTAAAGTTAATAATTGTAGTTCTTGTGGGAAGCAAATACCTCATAAGGATTTTCATTCTTACTGTATTCCATGCCTAGGCCCAGACCACGATGTCACTAGTTGTCGGTTTTGTGCTAGATTTAACAAGCGCACTATTAAACATCAGTTTGACTTTGCTTGCCATTACTTTGACAGAAGGTTCAATTATATCATGCCATCGGAACAACCGACGACTGGAATACACAAAAAATGCAAAGACAAGGATAAGGACAGGCATCCGAGGCCCAACACTGACGATGAAGCCTCTTCTAGGCCAATCGCCGGTTCTCAGTGAGGCGCTTTCGCAGCCCCTGACACCGGCGACCTCAGACCCACAGGCCGCCTCTGACTCCCACGTGGAGATGTCTAGGCCTCTGGAAACTCAAGGTATTGGGCCTACAGAAACTAACCCCTCAGATGGGTCCAGAGCCGCTGAGCAGGCATCGGCTTCTGAGGGTGTTTTCAGACCTTCACAACTTACCATTAAATCTACAGCCAAGTCTAAAACTCCATTAAAGACAAAGAAGCAAGTACAGCATTAACCTGGACAGGCCTCCATGCCTAAAAAACAGATGCTTAAAATGGCCGGACTTAATTACTCTGATCAGGGGTTCCCATCCCCTCCAGATAAAAGGCCTAGGCAGGATACAGACAATGACTCCTCTGACCAGATTTCCATTTCTTCTGATTCCTCTTCAGACCAGGGATACTCTTTACCCCCCTATGAGGACTCTGATGCTGAAGAATCAATTCCTTCAGCCTCTCTCCTCCTGAGGATTACTCTTTTGGGGAAGCTTTACATACCATGAGGGAGCATTTCCATTGGGAGGGCCAGGATTACTCAGAATCCAAGAAAAGGCTCAGAGACTTTGTTTTATTGCCTCAGCACAGGCCCCTTGATATTCCGCCAGTGTTGGATATTGTGGATGATGTGTTCTCTGAATCCAGTTTAAATCCTGATTCTTTGCCTCCTGCTGCAGTCAAGCCAGACAGGTACTACAGAGTCCCTGACTCTCACAAATTTCTGTATAAAAACCCTGTTGCTGACCCAGAAACTATTTCCTAGGGTCCCAAAGGAGTAAAGGCTTCCACAGCTAAAAATCCAGTTCCGTCTAACAAGGATTCTAGAGCATTAGACAGATGGGGGAAGAGAGTTTACACTTCTGCAACTTTAGCAGTGAGGGCTTTAAATTGCCAGTTTCATATGCTTAAATACCAACAATATTTAATGTCTCTGTTAAAACCGAAAATGCTTACAAGTTCAGAACATCCTGACTATAAGGAAATGCAGGATTTATTGCATGCAGCTGAACAAGTGGGAAAACATACTCTGCAATGTGGTTTTGATTCATTAGAGCCTTCTTGTAGAGCATCAGTTACAGGATCTGTGATACGAAGGCATGCTTGGTTAAAAGAACAGGGTTTACCTGATCATGTTAAGGCAAAATTATTGGATGCTCCTTTACAGCAGGATATTTTATTTGGTGTTACGGCAGAAGAGGTATTAAAGAAAATGGAGGATAAGGCAAAATCTATGCAAACATTGAAGGATTTCTTACAGGTACAGCCACCTCGATTTAGCAGAAATTGGCCCTCCAAAAATTGGTCCTTTCCAGTGTCAGACAGACCACAAAGAGGCAGATACAGATGCCCAAGAGGCAGATCTCAGTCCCAAGGCTCTTACAGACCACAACAGTGGGGTGCTTCAACCCCAAAAGGAGGGGAAGACAAGTCACAACCTTATAGGAAGCAGTCCCAATGACTTCCCCCTTCAAATGCCAAGCACTTACCTTTTGGAAGCTCCCTTAGGGGGAAAACTAGCACTTTTTTCACAAAATTGGCATACAATCACCCAAGTCAAATGGGTTCTGAATATTGTGTCTCAAGGTTACAGGTTCCACTTTCACACTCTACCAAGGCTAAAAGGAATGCCAGACCTGCCACCAAATCAGTGGGCAGAGGCACAAAAACAAATTACAGCCCTCATGGACATGAGAGCTATTCAAAAAGTGCCACAACAGGAACAAGGACAAGGATTTTACTCAAGACTTTTCCTGGTCCCTAAAAAGGACAAAGCCTGGAGACCCATACTGGACCTTTCTACTCTACTTACCTGGATGTTCCGAAATTCAAAATGTTGACTCTTCAGCAGCTTCTTCCCATGCTGGTCAAGAAGGCTTGGCTTGTTACTTTGGACCTCAAAGAGGCATACCTGCATGTCCCTATCAGACAAAATTGCAGAAGATACCTCAGATTCATAGCTGGTTCAATGCATTACCAATTCTCTGCACTGCCCTTTGGCTTATCTACTGCGCCCAGGGTCTACACAAAATGCCTGGCACCAGTAATTGCATTTTGCAGACAAAAAGGAATTCAAATATACCCATACTTGGATAACTGCCTTATTCAAGCAGAGAGCAAGGACATTCTTCTACAGCATCTGGCGTTTGTAAAAAGATTGCTAATTTGCCTAGGGTACACAGTAAATGAAAAGAAGTCAAAACTAGTGCCCTCACAAGAGATAATATTCCTGGGTGCCATCTTAAATACAACGGCCCAGATGGCTTATCTCACGCCAGACAAGCAAAGACAACTGACTCAGTACTTTCAATTGATGGCAACAAAAACCCAACTCCCTGCAAGAAAAATTCTGCAGGCCTTGGGGTTCATGGCATCCTGCATACTACTAATACCATATGCCAGACTGCATATGAGGAAATTACAATGGTACTTAAAAAGTGTTTGGACTCAACACTGTCACAGTTTGGAAGCAGTAATACCACTTATTCCCTACCTACAACAGGAGTTTCCATGGTGGGCACAGGCATGTCACCTCAACAAGGGACAGCCTTTCACTCTACCCACAGCCAGGCAGACACTAACAACAGATGCTTCGGATTACGCCTGGGGAGCACACATGGCAGGAAAATGTATTCAGGGCAAGTGGGCCACAGACCAAATGCATCTTCACATCAATCAAAAAGCGATGCTAGCTGTACAAAATGCCCTAACAGCTTTCAAGGACCTTCTGCATCCAGGACAACTATTACTAAAAACAGACAACACCACAGTTATGTGGTACATAAACAAGCAAGGGGGCACTCATTCTTATCCCCTCTGCAGGCAAGCCATGACCTTGTGGAACACAGCTCTATCCTATCAAGTTCATCTGCAAGCAAAATTCCTGCCAGGAAAGAAAAATACTCTGGCAGACGACTTAAGCAGAAACATCATGGATCCTCACAAGTGGAAATTAAATCCACAAGTATTCAGCACGATAACACAAAAATGGGGGGAGCCCAGCAATAGATCTTTTTGCCTCCCCAATGAATTACCAACTACAGAATTTCTGCACAAGGATTTACCACACACAAGCATGGAAAGTGGATGCTCTCTCTTTCAGCTGGAAAAGCCTAAAAGTTTATGCCTTCCCACCACTGTCTCTCCTTTCAAAGGTACTTCTAAAAGCCAGACAAGAAAAGCCAAAAATGATCCTGATTGCCCCAGACTGGCCATGCCAGCACTGGTACCCAATCGTAAAGAACTTAGCTCGAGGCCCACCATGGATTTTACCTCAAATTCCGCATCTTCTGACTCAACAAAACAATCAGATCCTGCACAGCCAGCTCAAAACCTTAAACCTGGCTGCATGGCAGATTCCTTAGTCAAGCAGACAACACCTCTCTCTAAAGCTGTTATGGATGTCATTTTGGAGGCCAGGAGGCCAAGCACCAGGAAATCCTATTCAGAAAAGTGGAAGAGATTCTGTGCCTGGAACCAGGTTCAAAGCTTTGACCCTCTTGTCCCAAATATTCCTCAGATATTACAATACTTAACTGAGATGCTGGACAAAGGCCTATCCTTTTCATCCATTAAGATCCACGCCTCTGCCATCTCGGCTCATTACAACAAAGATCCTCCTATTTTCTCTCATCCATTGCTAAAACAGTACCTCAGAGGGGCTAAAAACATAAGACCGGCCTGGGGAGCACCAACACCAACTTGGGACCTCAATTTTGTCTTGGAAAAACTAACTTTACCTCCTTTTGAGCCAGCCAATTCAGCAGAATTAAAATATGTGTCATGGAAAACTGCTCTACTTCTGGCAATAACCTCCGCACGAAGAGTCTTAGATTTACAGGCACTAATGGCAGTGGAGCCTTTCATCATTTTTCACCAGGACAAGGTTTCTTTAAGAACAAACCCTTCGTTTATGCCAAAGGTGGTCTCCAGTTTGGCTCTTAACCAAACTATTCACTTGCCAACTTTTTATCCAAATCCCCAGAATAAAGGGGAGAGACTTCTGCATTCATTGGACATACACAGACAGCTATGTTTCTACTTGGACAAAATAAAAGCTTTCAGGAAAACTGAGCAATTGTTTGTAGCATATGCTGCAGGATCACAGGGAAAGGCTATTTAAAAGCAGACCATTTCAAAGTGGATAGAACACTGTATCCGTTTCTGCTACACACACCATGGGAAAACTGTACCTAGCAACATTAGACCACATTCCACCAGGGCAATAGCCATTTCAGCTGCCTACCTTAGAGGAGTACCTACCAAAGATATCCTGGAGGCTGCAACTTGGAGTTCAGTGCACACCTTTACCAAACATGGTCACTTGCCTCTTTATTCTAAATCCAGAGCTGGCTTTGCCACTGCAGTGCTGCAGGGCCTCATAGCCACCCCAAATCCTCTATAGAACTAGCCACCCTACCTCAGCTTTGGGATTCAACCCAAGTGTAATGACTGCAGCAGTGAAACACGATGAACATAGTACAGTTTTGTACCTACCATAAATGTAGATGTTCGAGTGTATTCACTGCTGCAGTCCAGGTTACCCTCCCTCCATCCCCTCTTTCTCGCTGGTACTTATTTATACCTTTCTACCCTATACTACCTATGTGGTGTATTTGCTGGTAACTGAAGGTTTTGGTTTTAGTTTTTATGTATGTTTTATTAGCAATATGTATTGCCTACCTATTTGGGGGCACCTGACATCTGGGGCAAGAAAAACTGAAGAAAATGGCATCAGCTGCATCTTTTATACCCCTGGCGCACTGACGTCAGGGAAGAAGCGACAGCAACCGACGCCGGACCAAGACTTTGGAACTCTGGCTGACTGCGGGACCGCCTGACGGCAGGATAATCCAAGTGTAATGACTGCAGCAGTGAATACACTCGAACATCTACATTTATGGTAGGTACAAAACTGTATTTTATCTGCAAGACAAATTCTGCAGGCTTTGGGGTTAATGGCATCCTGCATTCTACTAATTCCATATGCGATACTACATATGAGGAAACTTCAATGGTACCTAAAAAGTTTATGGAGTCAGCATTGCCACAACCTGGAAACAATGATTCCTCTCATTCCCTGCCTACAACAGGAATTTATTTGGTGGGCAGAGACATGTCACCAAAACAAGGGACTGCCATTCACTCTACCCCCTGCCACCCAAACCCTAACTACAGATGCATCAGACTATGCTTGGTGGGCCCACCTGGCAGGGAGATGCATTCAGGGCAAATGGAGCCCAAACCAAATGCATCTGCATATCAACCAGAAAGAAATGCTAGCTGTTCAGAATGCTCTGACAGCCTTCAAGCACTTACTTCATCCAGGACAACTACTGATAAAGACGGACAACACCACAGTTATGTGGTACATAAACAAGCAGGGGGGTACACATCCCTACCCCCTTTGCAGACTAGCCATGGCCTTATGGACCACAGCCTTGACTTACCAAATACATCTTCAAGCTCAATTCCTGCCAGGAAAGCAAAATACTCTGGCAGATGACTTAAGCAGAAATCTTATGGACCCGCACAAATGGAAACTGGACCCACAAATCTTCAGCATGTTAACAAAGAAATGGGGGGGCCCAAACATAGATCTATTTGCCTCTCCCCAAAACTATCAGTTGGACAAATTTTGCACAAGAACTCATCACAAAAAAGTATGGAAAGTGGATGCTCTAACCTTCAGCTGGAAAAACCTATCAGTCTGTGCCTTTCTCCCTCTGCCTCTACTCTCCAAGGTCTTACTAAACGTCAGACAGGAAAAAACAAAAATGATCCTAATTGCTCTGGACTGGCCTCGCCAGCACTGGTACCCGCTTCTAAGGAATATGTCACACCTTCCTCCGTGGTACTTGCCTCAAACACCTCATCTGCTGTCTCAGCAGAACTATCAAATTCTGCACACTCAGCTCCAAACTCTGAATCTTGCAGCATAGGTTCATAGTAATATAGGTTCATAGATTAGTACTAGGCTAACTGCCCTTGCGAGCCATTTTAAGCCTAGCCAATTATCCGCTGTGAGACTCAAACCCTGTACCTTGTGTTTGTAAGGCAAACATTAAACATTAGTCCACCCTCCCAACCCCTGGCTAATCAACTAATTATTCAAACTACATCTCTCAGTAAACCTGTGATGGATGTCATTTTGGAAGCCAGAAGGCCTAGTACTAGAAAACCTTATGCTGATAAGTGGAAGAGATTCTGTGCGTGGAACCAAGCACAAGGAATAGACACAGCAAAGCCCAATATGCCTCAGATTTTACAGTACTTAACTGAGATGCTTGGCAAGGGCCTATCTTTTTCTTCAATAGAAATCCATGCCTCTGCCATCTCGACTCATTACAACACAGATCCTCCCGTCTTCTCTCATCCACTGCTTAAACAGTATCTGAGGGGCCATAAATTTAAGGCCTCCCAGGAAAACACCTACTCCTGCATGGGACCTCAATTTTGTGCTCGAAAAACTCACCCTGCCTCCTTTTGAACCAGCAGCTACTGCGGATATAAAATTTCTATCTTGGAAGACAGCTTTTCTTTTGCCAGTTACTTCAGCAAGAAGGGTTTCAGAACTACAGGCTCTCTGGCAGTGGAGCCTTTCATTATATTTTACCCGAACAGGGTGGCCCAATTCTTCTTTTATGCCTAAGATGGTATCCAGTGTAGCTGTTAACCAGACCATTCACCTGCCAACTTTTTTCCCAAATCCGCAAAACAAGGGGGAGCGGATTCTGCATTCATTGGATGTACACAGACAATTAAGATAAACAGGACAAAATCTGTATGAAAGTCTGAGCAACTACTGGTAGCATTTGCTGCAGGATCAGAGGGGAAGGCTATATCAAAGCAGACTATTTCTAAATGGATAAGCCACTGTATTCGTTTCTGCTATTTGCACCATGCTAAACCTGTGCCCAAGGGGATCAGATCTCATTCCACCAGGGCTGCCTCTACTTCAGCAGCTTTCCTCAGAGGGGTCCCAACCAAAGACATTCTAGAAGCTGCTACTTGGAGCTCTGTTCATACATTCACAAAGCGTTACCATTTACCTCTCTTCTCTAAATCCAGGGCAGGCTTTGCCACTGCAGTCCTCCAGGGCCTTATAGCTGCCCCTAATGCTGTTTAGTTCCATCCTCCCATCCATAGCTTTGGGATTCTATCCAAATCTAATGACTGCAAAAGTGAAACACGAAGAACATAATATAGTTGTGTACACGTACCATAAATGTAGATGTTCGAGTGTAGTCACTGTTGCAGTCCGGGTTACCCACCCGCCATCCCCCATTCTATACCTTTTCTTTCCTTCACTATACTCAAAAGCCTTTGTGGTGTATTTGCTTTTAGTTGAAGGTAAATTTTATGTTTCTAAGGTGCATTTATATATTTACAGTTTATTTATATATATTTTTGCTCCCCATTTGGGGGGCACCTGACATCTGGGGCAAGAAAAACTGATTAAAATGGCGTTGGCTGCATGTTTTATACCCCTGACGACCTGACATCATGGAAGAGGAGACAGCAACTGACGCAGGACCCAAGACTTTGTTATTCAGGCTGACTGAGGGCAACCTGCCAGCAGATTACCCAAATGTAATGACTGCAACAGTGAATACACTCACATCTACATTTATGGTAAGTGTACACAACTGTAATTTCCTCTGCTTTTGGCTTAGGGGCTATCACTACCAGTTCCGGGCCCTACCCTTCGGTCTCACCACAGCCCCCAGGGTGTTCACCAAGGTCTTGGCAGCAGTAGCGGCTCACCTGAGGCTTCAGGGCATACAGGTCTAGCCGTACCTGGACGATTGGCTCCTTGCCGCTCCCACCAGGCATCTACTCTGTCAAGCCAGGGATTATTTCTGGAAGTTGTCAGACTTGCTGGGTATCACAATAAATATAGCCAAGTCTTCTCTAGAAACTGTTCAGGTCCTGGACTACATAGGGGTGAGAATAGACACATTGCAATCTAAAGTCTTTCTGACTCCAGAGAGGGTTCGGAGCTTAAATCTTATCATGTTCTTGCAATCTTACAATATCCTTTTCTTCCAGCCAAAGTGGTGTTAATAGCCCTAGGATCTATGACAGCCACTATCAGTCTTCTTCCTTGTGCTCATCTTCACATGCAGGTTCTACAGTGGACATTGGCAGTCCAGTGGTCCTTATTGGATCGGCCATTGACACATCCAATTTGCATAAGCGAGGCATGCAGGAAGTCCCTCTTCCGGTGGCATCACTCTCTGGAAATAGAGGGACGGTCCTTTGTTGTAGCCCCTTCCCAAGCCACGATGACCATGGACGCTTCCTGACTGGGGTGGGGGCATTGCTTGGGTAGGACAGTCCAAATCATGTGGTCCCTGAACGAGATCAATCTGCATATCAATGTTCTGGAGGTGAGGATGGTCTTATTAGTTTTGCAGGCCCTTCATGTCTTTCTTCCTCTGGGAACTGTTGCGATTCAGACAGACAATATGTCAATTGTCTGATACATCAACAAACAGAGGAACCAGATCCTACCCCCTTTGCCGAGAGGCCATGAGAATGTGGAATGGGCGATCTCCACCAACTGTTTTCTGATAGCAACGCACATTCTTGGTCGGTCTAATATACTGGCGGACAAATTGAGCAAGACTATCCTAATGCCTTATGAGTGGTCTCTGAATCCTTATGTAGAGGAGCAGATCTTCCTCAAGTGGGGTCTGCCTTGCTGCAGTCTCTTCACATCTCCTTCCAACATGAAGTGCAGTGCGTTCTTTGCTCTGATCCCCCCTCAGGGGGAACCCCCCCAGGGATGCTCTCGTCCATGCTTGGCCTCCCGGTCTCTTTTATGCATATCCTCCATTACCTGTCATGACAAAGTTTTTACAGAAGGCTCATTGGTTGGGGAGCAGAGGTCATCCTCATTGCCCCATTCTGGCCTCACCAAATCTGGTTTCCTTGTCTGTGGTCTCATCTGGTAGCTCCTCCTTGGATCTCATCCCGGATCTTATTTCGCACCCATCGGGGATTCCTCCTCCAGACCTGGGCAGCCTGAAGCTCACGGCTTGGCTGCTCCAGTTCCATTGGTTGCCAGGACTCCCGGACTTTCTTCCGGTGTTAGATCTATTCTCGTGGCAGCTCATAAGTTGTCTACCAGAAAAGTTTACCTTAGTAAGTCAAAGTGTTTTTCTATCTGGGCTTCTCAGAGGGATTTAGATCCTTTTATGGCTCTAGTGCCAGCGGTTCTTGAATTTTTAGCACACATTTTCCAGCAGGGTGTCAGCTTTTCTACAGTGAAAGTTCAACTGGCTGCCTTTTTTAATTTCCATGTAGGTGAAAACATAGGGTCTTCAGCTTTTTCCAGACTCTGCAAAACCTTTATTAAAGGTACCTTTTTTTTAAGGCCTCCAGTTAAGGACCCTACTCCTCCTTGGGACTTTACCTTAATTTTACAGACGTTAGTTGCTCCGCCCTTCGAGCCAGCTGCCTCTGTGGATTTGAAACTTTTGTCTTGGAAAACAACTTTCCTAGTGGCCATCACCTTGGCTAGGAGAGTGTCAGAACTTCAAGCATTATCTGTTAAACCTCCTTATATGATTTTTCATAAAGACAGGGTCTCACTTCAGACTACTCCTTCTTTTTTTTGCCTAAAGTGGCTTCAGAATCAAATATCAGTCAATCAATCATCAATCTACTTGTCTTTTTTTTCCAAATTTCAGAACAGGGGAAATATAAACTATGTTTCTTAGATGTGCATAGGCAGTTACAGTTCTACTTAAACAGGACTAGGCCCTTTCGCAAGTCTGACCAATTATTTGTGTCCTTCGCTAGACCTTTTCTAGGCAAACCAGTTTCCAAGGTGACAATTGCCAAGTGGATTTCCCTTTGCATTCTGCAGGTTTACAAAGATAAAGGTATGCCTATTCCAGGGAGGATTCATGCCAATTCTACCAGGTCCATGGCTACGTCAGCTGCCTTTTGGTTAAGAGTATCCTTGGATGATATTTGTTCAGTGGCTGCTTGGTCCTCATCTCATACTTTCATTTCTCATTATAAATTGGACATGGTTTCCAGAGGAATAGTATCCTTTGGCTCCGCAGTGCTCCAGAATATCCTTTCATGAGGGCCTCCCAAGGTTATGGTTGCTGGGGACTCTGTCCCACAGCTTGATGACCAAATGAAGTTAACTACTTCAAATAAAGAAGTTATGTACTTACCATAACGTTTCCTCTGAGTAGTTAGACTTCATTTGTTATTAGCCGTCTCTCCCTCCTTCCCCCTGGCCTTGTTATTGGGTTCTTTCACCAGAGTAACCCTTGCGGCCCTCTTGCTTTTACTTGTGGGTCAGATATTGCCAATTGGGCTCGTGTTGGGTGGCAAACTGATCTGAGGGAAGAAAGGAGATGCAGTAGTATTATAGGTAAGGGGAGGAGCTTGGAGCTCTGGTTGATGCTGGTGAAACTGTCGTCTTGGATCTAGTCTGGATCCGAAGCCCACAGGTTGATGACAAATAAAGTCTAACTACTCAGATGGAATGTTATGGTAAGTACATAACTTCTTTTTTTGTTTGTTACTGAAATCAGATACCAAGAAGGTAAAGGTAGGAAGAAATTGGTTTACACAATGTAATCTAATTGTCCGGTGAATGGACAGTGACCAGTTAGAGAAACAGTCCTAAGTGTGTAAGGACTATTCCATTGGAGGGAAGTTTGAGGTACTTCCCAGGACAGAGCAGGAACTTATCTGACTAGTATAAGTTAATATGTAGCTAGGTTCTTCGTGTTAAATTTGCTTGCATTGACAACAATCTCAGATGGCTGCTGCTCACGGGTACAGCTTTTGCCAGGGCCAGTTTGCAGTAGTATAACTCGTAAAAGAAGAAATGTAGTGAAAAGAATTGAAGATGGGCTATTCTAAGAGTAGAGAGAGGTTAGCAAAGTGTGTGAAAGTAAAGTCAGAATGGGTATAAAGGAGGTGTACCGATGAAGAAATAGTGATAAGCTGTATATCACAATTTACCAAAACACAGCTCTACACTGCTAAGCATATTACAAAACCAACACTTAGTAAGCATCCATCAACTTAAGAAGTATGTCAGAAAAATTTTGTATATGCCAAAGCATCAGCAAATAAGATTACGTACATGAGTCTCATATTTGTTAAAGGGCACAGGGTCAACATATATGGAACTTACCCAATTATAATGAAAACTACAGTGTAATCTAATGGGAGGTGAATATTGTGGGAAGAAAATCCTAATCTTTCTGGACACTGTTGCATAGGTGGGAGCCATACATATGTCCTCATATTGTTACTTTGTAAATTGGCTTTCCAGTCTCTTCCCAATCTTTTCTAATCTCCTCTGATTTATTCTTACAGTTGTCATGCCATGTTTTGTATACCCTATTAATCAGTCCTTTTTTAACAGCAGCTTCTGTTCTAGACTCAACTAAAAGCTCTGCTAGAGCTGGTTTTTCACTTAGCATTCCCTACTACCTTTGTTTGCCTATAACCTTATATTAATCCCTGTTAGGGAATGCAGTCTGTAACCTGCAGCCCAAACTTTTGTTTGGCCTCAGTCCACTCTTATTACCTTTTCCTCTCTAGTTGTTTACTCACATTACCTTGGTTCCTTTGCTATAACCCAAAAGTGATGACTGCAACAGTGAATACACTTAAACATCTACATTTATGGTAAGTGTACACAACTGTACTTTCCTTTGCTACTTTTTTCCCTTTAAATTCCATCTCCATCCTCCCTATTTTCAGTACTACTACTTGCGGTCACCTCTACTGGCAAAATCTCCTTTCTCCATTCCCATGTTGGCTTTGTTCTTAAAATATTTTTTGCCACTTTGGCTACAGTCTTCTTTTTAATTTCTCCAAATCTTTTGGGTTTCTAATACTATGATGGGTATGGACCCCATTCTTAAGTCAAAGTACGATTAAAGGTCATGAAATTAGCATTGTTTCAATCTTTGATGTCAGCCAAAAGCTCTCTTTGCGGCACCCATAATGTGCCCAGTAATGACTCCTCCTGCAATTCTTATGGGGTTACATGGATTGGTAACATATCTAAATACGATTGTAGATTCTTTTTTTTATAAGACCCATTGCTCCTACTACTATTGGGACTGTCTGGATGTCTGTCTTCCACATTGCTCTCGTTTCTGCCTGCAGATCCTGATATTTTATGACTTTGCTCTCTGTATGCAAGACACTGTAGTCACTGGGTGTGGCGATTTCAATGATCAATGCTACTTTTTTCTTCTTTTCTTGGACCACTGTATCCAGTTTTCTAGCATCTGTCTTTTCAACTGTTGGTAATGGCTGATTCCATGTGATATAAATTTCATCATTTTCTATGATGCTTTGTGGCTCATGTTTCCAGTGTTTTTCTGCCACTTCAATGCCATAATGTTTGCATAATCCCCAGTGCAACAGTCTTGCCACATTATTATGCCTTTCAGTATACAGTCCTTCTGCCATTAATATGTCGCAACCAGCAACAAGGTGTGTGACTGTTTAGTTTTGTTTTACAAAACCTACATTTTATCTGTTTCTCCCACATGTTCAGTGGACTTTGTAAACAAGTGAGTATGTAGCCCACTATCTTGGGCTGCCAATATTAACCTTTCTTCTCTTGGTTTGAATTTGGCCCTCCTTATCCATTCCTGCATTCATTCCTGATTAATATGAGGCTTTTCCAGAAGTTTTCTATACTTGCAACAATATTTATGCATTTTCCACATTTCTTGCCTTTTCATCTGGTCCTTCACCTTATATTCTTTATTTTGTTTTTTGGCACATTCAGTTGCTGCCTGATTTTTATTTACTTCTAGTTTGATTTTCATTCCTGCTTAACACCGATATGCTTCTGCTAAATTAAGTAGAGAAGTCATCTGAGATTTAGTCTCCTTATGTTTCAAAACTTTCACTATGTACGGGTGTTGCCATTCTCCTTCAGGACCTACAATAAAAATCATACCCTCGCCTTAATTTTTGAACTTTCCCGTTTTGTTACTATCTTCCCTTTTCACTTTGATTTATACTCTTATGTTTATGTATTTGCCCCTTAACTGTATAGTATCCCTTCAAGTCAGGCACTCCTCAATCACATTGTTCGTTGGGAAGAATCATTTTATCTCACTTGACTCCTCTCCTCTTTCCTTCTCAAATAAATTAATTCAACTCTTTATTATTGTCCACAACTTCTCCTCTGGTTGATAAAAATATGCCTTATCTGTGTATTCAGAGGTTCCTTACCAGGCTAATGACCACAAGGGCCTTTTTAAGTCTAGCCATGCATTCCAAATCTCTGACAAGTTTTGATTCCCTTTTAAATCATTTTCACCACTTGTATCATACTATCCATATCTATAATTGAGTTTCCAGTTTCTCAGTTTTTGTATTCTCTTTTGTTTAGTATCTTCCCACATATCATTAACTACATTAAAAGAATCCTTTTTAATCCATACACCACACTTTAATGTTCTCATCATGTTCCCACAAGTATGGGCATTGCTGAACCAATTACTTTATGGATACATGATTTACTGCTGAAGTCTTTGTTTTATCTTCTTCTTTTATATCAGGAAAAAGACTTGAAATGGTTTCAAAACATTCCACAGCACACAAATGTCATTTACTGTTTTTTTTCCAAGTGCAAAATAATATCTGCAAACAAAGCTATTTTTTGAGAATGACTATACCATTTTATATACTTGAATTTGTGAGTCCTTATTTTCTTTGCCAATGGCTCTAAATATAAAGCAGGTAAGAATGGGGAAAGAAAACACTCTTGCCTTTTTCCTCTGTTCTAACACACTGTTGGATAGGTGCCCTCACATATTATGTCCTGCCTCTGACCCTTCATATGTCCGCATAATTAGACCTAGCATTCTATCAAGCAGTGTAGATGCTGCCATTATCCTACTCTTGAAATCTCAGCTGACTGTCTGAATGCTCTGTGTTCATCAAGACCCATCAACAATAGCTGCATTTTCATGAATTCTGCTTCCCTCTGGATCATCATTGCACTATTAATGTTGTGAAATGATTGCTTCTTCTCGCCAAAAACATATTGTTCCAAATTTTTCGGTTTGGCAACATTTGCCATTCCCTTAGCTAGTATAGACATAATTCAGAATTATGGTTTAAAATTGAAATTGGTCTATACGAATCTGGGTATGAAGAGTATCCAACCCTTTTTGAGTAGTACAGCCACCAGAACTTTCTTCTAAGGAGCTGCTAACCCCCCTTTCTTAAATTGTATTAAACAAAACCTTTCAGATCTTTATTACTTTCTTTCCTCCTAACTACGACTTCTACAGGAGTACTCGCTGATCCTGGAGACTTCCCTGTTGATTGATTATACATCACCATTTTTATTTCATCTCTTCCTATCTCCGGTGTTAAATGTTTAGCCTCATCTTTCTCTAAGATTGGCATAATTAAGTCTACCATAAGTATTTCTGTTGTACTTTTTAGGTTTCCACTTTCCTGTGTTTTATTCAAATGTTCATAACATTTACAAATTAACTTTTAATACCTCTATAGGATATCTGGTTATTTTTTGTCATAGATTCTACAAGTTTGGCAACAATGCTTTCTTCTGTCTGTTCCCTGAGTCATTATGCTAAAAGCATTCATGCTCTGGAGTTATGACTACATAAAGCTGTGATGCTGAGAAGACTAGGCCTCATTTTTCCAGGTTTTGGCATATTTTAGATTTTTCCGGAATTTTTTTACTATTTCTTATAATTTTGATTTCTGATGCTAGACTACGAATTAAGATTGATGCTTGGCTATTTAAGATATTTGTTTTATCATTGGGCACTTGACAGTATCATCTTCTGTAGGTTATTTGGTGATTCAAGCCCAGATCCTCATATTTGTGGGGGTGGAAACAGTTTTGCCTCATTTGCTGTTTATAAATCCAGAGTAAAACCTATATATTTTTTTATATTTATGTAACACTTTGCACTCCAAAGTCTCCACATTCAATTTTCAGCCATCTGTGGGGTTAGCAACTGCATTAGGTATGCAGAAGAATCATAGAGTTTGAATCTTTGCCTGGAGTGTTGTCTTAGATATTTTTGTCTTGCAGCACTATGGCTAAGATGTTTCCACTGCTCAGTATTAGAGTTGTCCAAAACTGGAACCAGGCATTTTAACAGTTGCAAATGAATATGCTAGGCGATTTCATCAGGTAGGGTGACAGCTGACTCCTGTCTCTCATTATGTGCAGTATGTAAGAATGACCTAAGAATGAGTGAGCTTTGCCAGTGTTCTTGACATTGACAGCAAAGAAGCCCCTAACCAGATGCTGGAAATCATAGGATCACCAACTAAGTAAGATGTTTAGCAGGGAAATCCAAGTGAGATCACATTAATAGTTAGATGCCGTTATCAGTTACTTTGACCTGACCGCTTATACAGTAGTTACAGGTGGGTAGATCATTAATCAGGAATGTGAGTTTCATTCTCTGTTACTTTAACTAGTGTTTCTTAATTATTATTATTCCACAATGGTACTAAGTTTGTGTCGTTATGTTTTGATTGCTGAGATTTATAATGTTTAAGTCTGCCTTTATGAATGGCATTAATCAGTGTATTTGTGTTGGGTTCATTAATTGCTGTAAAGTAAATTTTAATATGTAATTGCTGTAAGGTGGATTGCTTGAAGATTTGCCTGGAGGACTTAAAAACAAAGAATGAAACAGCATTTCTTTTTTTTTTCCCAATTGAATTGTATTATTTTCTGTAACAGGAACAAGCAAGATACAGATTGACATTTGCATAAATCAATACATTTACAGGTAAAGTTCCCATAAACACCTATAAACAAACCACCTATCCATAAAAACTATATACAAACAGTGCTACTTAGACAACCAGGTGCAAGGAGTCCTAGAATATAAACAGAACCAAGTTGACTTCCTATCGAGGTCAGAGATGTGTGGGGGTAAACAAAAAAGTGAACTAGAAAATGATGTGAGGCAATGATTGGCAGAAGATTACTACAAGCTCATAAAATCTCTGTTAATTCAACATTTCTGCTTTAGGCCTAGTCTTGAAGGATGTGCTCAAATATGAGAAATTCCAAAATTTCTGATAATAAATTTATTTATGTTTGTAATCATGAGTTTTTGAGAGTATATAAGTTTAGTTGCTTTATTCCTAAATCCATTCCAGGAAAGATTGGTGTGATCCAACCAATTTTTAGTTATATAGAGCTTGATTTAATAAACACATAATAATTAAGATATGGTAATTCAGCTTTGAAATGTTGAGGTCTGTGATATGGAGAATTGCTAGTTCCCAAGAAAGAGTCGATTTATGATGTCCCATTTTTTCTAAACTTACTTTCAAGGAGCACCAAAGCTTATGTGTGTGTTTGCAAAACCATAGTACATTTATGAGATTGGCTTGGGGAGAGGAACAGCATGGGCAGGATAGATAAATCTTGGGTTTGAATTTATTCAAAGTAGAGGGAGTATAATAGGTGTTATTGCTAATCATTAATTGTGTATAGATAAGTTTTTTGAAATGGGGCAAATTTAAGTGTGGATTTAATTGCTTTGAGCTTCTGATCTTTAGTGATTGCGCTTCCTTGTTAGTCCCAGTATTGAAAAAATAATAGTACTGAGTCATATTTAATGGTATTAACCAGTTTATAAGTATTTGAAAGCATACTTTTTTATTAGCTAGACTCTCAAAAATATCCACCAGTCTAGTCAAATCTTTCTCAGGAGATTTAATGTTTACCATTGATATGAGCTCGCAGATTTGACGCAGGATAACGGTGCATTTATTACTAACATTTAGAGCTGTTCACAATTCTTGCAGGGTTTTATCGCTGTGTTTGTAAATGTCCCACAATGTATAATCCTTAATCAGAGGATAATCCCTAAGGTTGAGCTGTTTGCTATTAGTTTTGATGTTGGGGTTCATATGGATAGGTTGAAGAAGACATGGTCTTGTCAAGCTTAAGGGATTTCACAAGATCTTCAAAGATTTTAAGTCTCAGCTTCAGAATATTATTAATGCTGAGGTTTTTAGTGCTTGTAGGGGTCAAGAATGGTAAGGCGTTTGGGTTTATGTTGTTTAGTAAATGTTTATAACAAATTTTAACCAATGAGGGGGACCAATCATCTTTCTTGGGGTAAAAGTTTGAGATTAAAATAATCCTATTTGCACAAATAATCCAATAGTAGAGCTGAAAATTCGGTAGACCAAGTCCTCCTCTTTTTTAGGGTAAGTTCAATTTTGGCAATTAATTCTTACTGACATAGGAAACAAGATAAATTTGGCTAACTCTCTCTTAATTTTTAGAAAAAAAGTTGTTTAGGATAGCAAAGTTTGAGGCATTGAACTGATATTGCAATTTGAGTAAGATATTCATCCTGATAATAGCTGCCTTCGATAACCTAAAGAGTTTCAATTGTTGCCATCGGTGGAGATCTTGGTAATATTAGCCCATATTTTAAATAAGTTATTTTGGTACATGGATAAATGATTATGTTCAAACTGGATCTGTATTTATTTGAAAGAATAAGCAGGTTTAAAAGAGTTATCTGGGAAGAACGATTTTTATGGCTTAGAGGATTAATAGGGAAGATGAGAGATTTCTTATGGTTAACTCTATAGTTAGAAACTTCCAAAAATGTATTAATTGAAGTAACTAGTTTCCTTAAGTCTGAACAAGGGTGTTCAAAATAAAAGGCAGACGAAGTTATTCTAGTATTAAGAAACCTGGGGATTGAATGGAAAGTACTCTGCAAAATAAGAAGAAAAAAGGGCTCTTTATATAGATTAAACAAATAGGGAGAAAGAGGACAGCCCTGTCTTGTTCCATTAGATATTTTTATGGGTCTCGATAGAGTTTTGTTGATATAAAGATAAGTATATGAGTCGTTATATAAGATTTTTATAAGGTCTATGAATTCAGCTGGAAAATTAAATTGCAATAATACTGCAAATAGAAAGTTCCAGTTAACTCTATCAAATGCTTTACAGGCGTCTAATACTAGAGCATATCTTGGGTTTTTGTCATTTTTGGATAGATGAATCATAGAGTCAAGGGTTACTGTATTATCCCATGTAGGTCTGTTGCACGTGAAGACAGATTGCTCAGGGGATAATATGGAGGGCTTGATTTTCTTGATTCTCTCAGCTAGAAGCGAGGATAAGATTTTAATATCCACATTGATCAAAGATATTGGTTTGTAGTTATGAGGGTTAGATTTGTCTAATTATATTTAGGAATAAAAATAGTTTTAGAATTGTTTAGATATCGATCTGTTATGCCATTCAGTTTAATGAAATTGTAAACCTTTAAGAGGACAGATGATAGCTTTTGATTATAATTTTTCTATAACATCTAGTATTTCTTGTTGTTTAAATGGGGCTTTAAGGAACTCTACTTGAATCTTATTTAATTTAGGGAATGTACGGTTCTTGAAAATAACTCTCTGTATCGGTAAGAGGGGTCTGTTGTATATCCATTCCATAAATCCCTGTGTATATCTGTTGGAACATTTCAATTATTTGTATTTCTGATTTGCATATCTTGTCTTGGAAGTGAAGTAGTGATATTCTGGATGCTTCCTGCCTATTCTCAATTATTCTAGTTAATGCTTTAGATGGAACTTGTGCCCATTCAGAGTACTTAGCTATGGGACTTGAGTTCTTGAAAAGAATAAATCTGATGTTGTTTATCTTCGTTCATTCCTTACTGATGGGTTATTGGTTCTGTCCTCGGAACCGAGCCGGCCTTATACCAAGCTCACAGCCAAAAACTCTCGAGCCAAGATCCTACCCACAGTGCTCTGCTCCCTGTTACCTCAGATCTCATTTGCCAAGTTGCTGTACAGCCGTGTCAAGCCTTCTCTCTCAGCTAAGTGTTCAACTTTTTGTAGTTTTTCTATTATTAGTGTTTAGAACATTTTCAATTCTTCACTATCTCTGTTCTTCTACCCTATTGCAACTTTGAGACTCTCTCCCTGTAGTATTCTCCCTTTTCTTACCTTTGAGTTAATTCTCCATTACCATCGTTGGTAATTCTTCTTCTTTCCCTTTCTTACCCTTCTGGGTAGTTTCTTGACCTTTTTAGTACTGTTGTAGTTTCTCCTTGATATCACAATGTCAAATGAGAAAAGTACTGTTGGTTTCAAACAATGTAAAGAATGTGGCAGTAAGTTACCACTTTCTGATGGCCATGATTTGTGTGTTTATTGCCTGAATGTTTCCCACCTTTCAGTGGACCCATCTGTGTGGGATTTGTAGTAATTTTTCGACTAGGACTGTGAATGAAAGGAAGAATAAACTTATTCTAAAAGGTCTCCTTAAAGCTCCTTTCTGCGAGGCTATATCTGGATCAGAGGGCTCACCCCCTTCTTCTAAGCCCCATAAGAGGCGTTCTTCTTCTTCCTCCTCCTCGAGGTTGCTCACTTCATCTCCCTCTGGAGATCACAAGGAGTCCACTCACAAAAAGGTAAAAATCTCGGGCCCGGCGCTGCCATCTGTGGTCCTTTGGGCCCCAGCCTCGACACCACCCCAGTTTATTCTCTCTTCAGCTATGTCTACTTCATCACCACCAGCACCGGTGTCTCTGACAGTTTCATTGCAGCCTTTTTTGGCACTGCTGACATCGGTGCGAATCCTCTTGGCACCGTCTCTATAGGTACAGTCTCCTTTTTGCACAGTTGGTGCAGACTCCTTCGGTTCTGTCCTTGCTGATGCAGTCAAATTTCAGAATACTGCCCTCTAGGGTGCCGACGCCTTCAGCACCGACCTGCTCGGTGCAGTCACTTTTGGCACCGTCGTTATCAGTGCAGACCCCTTCTTCGACGGCACTGTATTCTTCGGTGCAGACATTTGCCAGACCACCCTTCCTGGTGCAGACACCTTCGAAGCCTATAGCACCACCTTTGTCGGGATAAATGCCCTCAGCACCATTCTCCTCGGTGCAGACACCCTCTGTTATGGGCTCTGCACCACAAGAATTCGCAAAAACTAAGTACTCTCCCTCCTCGGATTCTTTTGTGGAAAGTCAGTACAGCCCCTTTTTAGACGAGCTAAAATCTCCATCAGGTCGGTCTATGAGGTCGACCAGGAGCCTCTCAGAACAGGATGTGTTGCGGCTTGTCGACCAGTTGCTTGTGGCCAGAGGACTTTCTCACCTGTCTAAAGCTGCGCTTCCTCTTGCAGGTGACCGCATTTTTCCACAGACTCCTACTTACACTCCTCCTTCGACTTCCAGCGAAGCATCGAAGATCCTTCCTCCGACAGCAACTTCCCCTCCATCGACATCAACAGTGGACCTCACTTTGGTGCTGGAGTCGTCCTTGTGGCCCACAGTGCACTGGGCCCTCCTCAGGCTTGCGGCTGTGCCGTGGGGAGTAGGCATTCTTGGTTCAATGCCAATTTTTTTCAATGGCACCCTCCAGGAATCCTCCTCCCCTCACATTCCACAGTCCTCTTGAGACTCCTGGTCTGGGTTCGGCTCGTCGGAGCGGGGTATGACCCTGGTTCCGAGTTTGTCATGCTTGGTTCTGGGCTCCCATCCCTCTTCAGGTGGTCTGGCCTTCCAGGCCATGGAGAGGGCACTTGCCTCTGCTGGCAAAACATCCATGTTGGAGTTCTTGCCCCCTTCTGTGACACAACTGTCGCAAGTCACAACTACCGGACCCCGGGCACAAGGGCCTCAGGTTTCTCCCCCTCAGGAGATCCCCTTCTTGCAATCTTCCCCAGAGCTCCCAACTGAAGAAGTCCCTTGCAAGGCTTCATGGAAGAGGAAGCACATGGACTCCACTGAGGAGTCTCTAACCGAAGATCTGGACTTTGATGACTGGGAAGGGTCCTCACGGTCACCCTCTGATGAGGTGTCCTTTGGTGACATCCTCAAGATCCTAAGACAGAGGGGCGACTGGAAGTCCTCCAACCTTTCCTCAGAGGAGTCTGTATTCCTGCAGGCCTTTCGTGCCCGGCCCCCTACCTCCTGGGTTACCCCACCGGCCGATGAGCTTGTCCAGCTCTTCATCCAGCATACATGGAAGGCTCCTGACACTTTGGAAGCTATACCTCGGAGGCCTGACAAAATTTTATCTTCCCCTGCTGAAAATTCTCATTGGTCCAAAGGTCTTCCAGTAGATGCCATGGTGGTGGCGGCTGCAGCTAAAAAAGACTTGGCAGAAGAGAGCCAGACTGTCCATCCGCCCAACAAGGAGTCGCAGGTGATAGACTCAGGAAGCATGGTTTTGCTTCATCGACCTTCTTTGTACAGTCCTTGAACTACTTGGCACACTTTGAGGCTCCAGAGGGACCTTATCAACCAGCTCTCTGAAACTTTGTCGGGAGTTGTTTCTGATGAGGTGCATGACAACGTAGCCTCTCAGATAATGACCCTGGAATTTATATCCAGTTCTTACATGCGGCTCAATTCACATGTAACGGAAGGAGTGGCTAGAGTGGCAGGCGCAGGCATAGTCACGAGACGTCATGCTCTTGTGTGGCATCTACTTCTCTGAAGTACAGGCCAACACTAAGGGACTCTGGCTAACAAAGTTCGTAGATGACTGCAAACTGGGAGCCATTATTGAATCCCTAAATGATGTGGATAATCTACAAAAGGGCCTTACAGAAACAGATGCTTGGTGCCAGAGCCATGGGCTCAAGCTCAGTGCCAAGAAATTTATAGTTATCCCCTTTGGGAAAAAACATGTACCCATGAATTACCACATAGGTGGCAGTACACTAAACACCGAAATTGTGATAAGAGACTTGGGGACACAGGTGGACAGTGGTCTCACTTTCGATAACCACATCACCACAACAGTCAGGAAATCCTTCTATGTGGTACACCTCACTATCTAAGGGCTTTTCGTCCAGAAAAAAATGAGGTCATTGTCCCACTGTACTCATCCCTCATTAGACCCATTATAGAATACAATGCCCCATTTGGTATGTACTTCTCAAGACATCTGCAACAACTGGAAAGGCAGCAGAAATATTTCACTAAAAGAATCACAGGCCTAAAGCAGATGCCCTATGCTGACCATCTAAAAAAACTCCACCTGTACTCTGTCACATATCGTCTACTCTGAGGCGATCTCTGCTTAACATACAAGGCCATGTCAAACCCAGAGCTGTTTGACATGCTACACTTAAAGAAATCCCAATGCCTCAGAGACGCACACTCCAGGGATCTAAACCTTGTCATCACAATGAACAAAACATGTGGAGGGATAGGTTCCTGACCAAGAAACTCCCCAGACTCTGGAATAGACTGCCCATAAATATCAGGTAGAGCACCTCTTTGGCCCTCTTCAAAAGGAACCTTGATGATTGGATGGGAGAGAGGAAATTCACCCCAGGGATCACGTCAGTCATCCTGCTAGACAGGGGTCCAGAGAAGTAAATACTGTGGGAAGAAGTAGCCAGGGAATTGTTATGGCTAGGCTTGTATAGGCCCTAGGGCCAATAACGTAGTACAAACCAATGAACCTATGCCTGGATGCACCTTTGAGATTTTGTGGACTCCTTTAAGGCTTCATTTATGAATGCCCCCATTGAGGCTGCTTCATTGTTTGGCGCAAAGGTTAAAGATACCGTGGCAAAGTGCGAACAAGATGGTAAGACCCTGTCTGCCATTGGTGTCCAGCACTCCACCCCTCAACGATTCTACTCCAGAAAACAGAGGAGCAGGAAGATGTGGCATAAAAAATCACAGGGCTCTTTCCGTGACGCATGTGCCCAAGTTCTCCCCTAAGTGCAGAGGGGGAAACTCCAATGTAAGACACACCTTTTGAGGCAGGGGAGGTATGCGAAACTGGAGTTCCAAAGATTCTTTCTCTGGGCAACCCTACCAGCGCTCCTGAAGCGTTGTCCGACCGCTCACCTCTGGAAGCAGTCAGAGGTTGTTTTTCCTTGCACCCCACTGCCTGGCAAACCATAACCACCGATTCTTGGGTACAACAGATAATATTCAGAGGCTACCGCATTCCCTTCCATCTCTGTCCCAGTTCACCCCGAAATTTACCCAATGTCCCACCCAATCAAAGGGAAGCAGCAACACACGAAATCCAAAAGCAGCTACAAAAAAAGAGTCATCCAAATGGTCTCCCCAGACCAGAGAGAATCTGGTTTTTGCTCAAGATTCTTTTTAGTGCCAAAAAAGACAGGGGACTGGAGACCGATTCTGGATCGCAGCACACTAAACAAATTTGTAAGAACAGAGAAATTCCAGATGGTCACGGTTCAGTCTAGCCCTCTTCTTTTGGAAGAAGACGATTGGATGTGCTCTATAGATCTTTACAATGCGTATTACCATATCAAAGTAGAAAAGTGCTCAAGAAGATACCTCCACTTCTGCGTAGGAACCAGTCACTACCAATTACGAGCACTGCCCTTTGGTCTCTCTACAGCCCCCAGAGTGTTCACCAAGTGCAATGCAGTGGTTATCGCTCACCTACGACTTCAAGGATTCCAGGCGTTTCCATACTTAGACAACTGACTCTTTACTGCCCCTACCAAGCGTCTGCTGGATGAAGCCCTAGCTTATACTCTGATCACAGCTCAGTGCCTGGGAATCACTATAAACTGGGAGAAGTCCAACACGACTCCGGCACAATCTTTAGAATTCATCGGAGTCCTGTTAGACACAAGGAGATGCACAGCATCTCCTCCAGATCACAGAATTCACAGGATAAGATAACAGGTTCAGCTGCTGCTCTGTCACCACAAATCTTCTGCCCAGTCTGTACTCCCAACTGTTTGGTCGATGGCAGCCATGATCACCATTGTTCCTTTGGCCAGGTTCCACATGAGACTTCTTCAGTGGCTATGTCTCACTCAGTGGTACCCTCTCCAAAATCCTTTGTATTTTCAGATAAGTGTAACTCAGAGATGCAAGCAAGATTTGCTCTGGTGGACATCTCAAAATCCCCAACAATGGTCTCGCCCCTTCAGCCCCTATCTGCCAAAAGCCATGGTGACCACAGATGCCTCCCTGATGGGGTGGGGAGCTATGTCAGGGAAACTCTGTCCAAGGCACCTGGTCGGAGACAGAGGCTCATTTGCATATCAATGTCCTGGAACTGAGGGCAGTGCTATTAGCGTTGCAAGCATTCCACTTGATCCTTCCCTCAGGGACTATTGCAATCCTGTCAGACAACATGTCAGTAGTCTGGTACATCAACAAGCAAAGGAGCACCAGATCTTACCCATTATGCCGAGAGGCCTTGAGAATATGGCAATGGGCGATAGCTTCCAACCACTTTCTAATTACAACGCACATTCCCGGGAGCTCCAATGTGATAGTGGACAAATTGAGCAGGTGCATTCTACAACCTCACAAGTAGTCCCTCAATCCTGTGATAGCGGCAAAAATTTTCAACCGCTGGGGCCAGCCTTGCTGCGATCTGTTCGCCTCCCCAATCAACTACAGGTGCAGCAACTACTTTGCCTTGATCCCCCCTCGGGGGACAGTCACGGAGAGACACTCTAGTCCACATTTGGCCCCCGGGTCTGCTTTATGCTTACCCTCCACTACCCCTCATTTCCCAATTTTTGAAGCATGCACAGCAATTGAAGAGCAAAGTAATCCTCATTGCTCCATATTGGCCCCGACAAGTTTGGTTCCCCTTCCCCTGGCCTCACCTGCTAGATCGACCATGGATTCTCAATCCAACTCCAACGTTGCTCTCCCATCTGCGGGGTCTGACCCACCCCAATCTAACAAACCTGAAGCTGACAGCTTGGTTTCTCCACTTCCAATGATTTGCCAAGCAGGATAACCTCTCCTCCCCGGTGCGCATTATTCTTATTGCATCTCATAAATCATCCACCAGGCTAATCTACCTAAGCAAATGGAAAAGGTTTACATTATGGGCAGCGAACAAGCAATTGGACTCCTTTTCTGCCCCAGTTTTGGTGATATTAGATTACTTATCAGATCTCTTTCAATCTGGGGTATCAGCCTCTACTATTAGTGTTCATTTAGCTGCCATTTCTAATTTCCAAATTGGCTTCCAGGACTCTTCATTCATGTCACACAGACTCTGTAAGACTTTCATAAAGGGCGTTTTTCACCTAAAACCTCAGTTTAGAGAACCAGTACAACCTTGGGACTTGGCTTTGGTTTTGCAAGCCCTAACAGCACCCCCTTTTGAACCTGCATCTTCATGTGATTTAAAGTACCTTTCTTGGAAAACTTTTGTTTCTAGTTGCTATCACATCGGCCAGACATCTGTCAGAACTTCAAGCCATATGCATCAAATGTCCCTACCTTATTTTCCATGAGGATAGAGTCTCACTGAGAATTAATTCTTCCTTTTTACCAGAAGTGGTGTCAGAGTGGTCTATCAACCAGTCTATTGACCTCCCAGTATTTTTCCTAATCATTCTAACAAGGGAGAGTATTGCCTGCACTGCCTAGATGTTCACAGGCAAATCCATTTTTGTTTGGACAGAACAAAATCTACCCGTAAATCAGACCAACTATTTCTGACTTTTTCTGGACCAAGACTAGGTCGTCCTGTTTCTAAAGTTACATTAGCGTCATGGTTGAGAAATTGCATTACCTTCATCTACAACAAGAACAACATCACCTTGCCTCACAAAGTGAAAGCCCATTCTACAAGGTCAGTGGCAACTTCAGCAGCTTTCCATGCTAAGACTTCCTTCAATGACATTTGCTTAGTTGTGACTTGGGGCAACTCCCATACTTTTATCCTTTATTACAAATTGGATTTGGCCTCCAGAGAAAGAGCTTCTTTTGGTTCCATGGTGGTCAGGATTGTCCTTCCTTGAGGGCCGCCCAGGGATACAGGTAGCTGGGGACTCTGTCCATCAGTAAGGAATGAACAAAGATAAACATCAGATAAAGAAGTTATGTCTTATCATAACGTTCCATCTGTGTTGTTGATCTTCATTCATTCATTACTCCCCATCCTCCATGTCCCTCCGGGGGTTCCTGGTAGATTTCATATGCTGCTTTTTCCATTCTGGTAGGTCTGTTATGACCAGAAGTAGCCTCTACTTTTGTCTATCAACTTGCAAACTTGATCTGAGGTAACAGGGAGCAGAGCATTGTTGGTAGGATCTTTGCTCGAGAATTTTTGGCTGATGCAAGCTTGGTATAAGGCCAGCTCGGTTCCGAGGACGGAACTGATAACCCATCAGTAATGAAGAACGAAGATCAACAACGCAGATGGAACATTATGGTAAGACATACCTTCTTTTTCTGT
Source organism: Protopterus annectens (assembly GCF_019279795.1). Classification (NCBI taxonomy): domain Eukaryota; kingdom Metazoa; phylum Chordata; order Ceratodontiformes; family Protopteridae; genus Protopterus; species Protopterus annectens. Next base: position 477,268,865 of record NC_056748.1, read on the forward strand.
TGGTATAAGTCGAATAATTGTTTTTGTATGACATTAATTGGTTTCTCCACATCAGTATTTTTATTTAACTGAAGACTCTTTTCCAGCTTCTTAAGATCAGCCACTAATTTATTTTCTTTCTCTTTTATAAGTTTTTTATAATAAGAGGCTTTTTGAATTAATATCCCTCTTATCCTAGTCTTACATGCTGCCCATTGAATGTCCTGAGGCATTTTGATGGACTTCAGTTTCTCCTCTAACTCCGATAGAATGTTTATTATCTTTTGAACCACCTCCGTTTTAAGTAGCAGGTTGTTATTCAGAGACCAGTTGCATCTGTTGAACCTCCTTAATGGCTTGTTTATTAAATTTAGTTTCAGTGTGATTTTTGAATGATCTGACAGATACCTAGGTTCTGAGGAATATTTAATTTCCCCTTCAATCAGAGCTTCTGATATGAGGAAAAAATCTAGCCTTGCCCATGAGTTATGGCGTTTAAAATAATAAGTATAAATATTGCTTTTTTCTTCATGATATCACCAAAAGAGATGGAATCAATAAAGCATAAATCTGACATGAGTTCAGCTAAAGCGGTTGATGCTTGAAGGTTATTTGAGTTGGGGTTACTAGTTTGGTCGATCCCAGGATCAGTAACTGCATTCCAGTCTCATCCAAGGATAAAATCTCGTTGTCTTAGGCAGGGGCTGTAATCATTTAGAAAGATGGCTGGCTTGTTGATCGAGAGGGTTTGGGCTATAAAGAAACACCATCTGCATCTGATTTATGTTCTATGATTGTTTCCTGGAATGTTTTTTTAATAATGATAGCTACCCCTTTAGAATTAGAGCTGTCTCCAGCAGCAATAATATCATTTACCCATTTTCTGTTTGTGTCCCCCTTCAATTCCTCTTTAAACATGTGTGTTTCTTGTAAAAAAGCTTATATTTGCCTCTGATTTAAAAATTAGCTGCATTAGCAGCATTTTCTTGCTTCTATCTTGTAGTCCTCTCACATTCCACAAGACTATGATCCACATCTCTGGGGTTTAATCTGTAAGATAAATGTTACTGTATGTAATGTAAGGCATTTCCTAAAGCTAAAGACTCCAATATCAATATTTATGAATAGGTTTGAAGTAATTCTAAGTGTAGTAGCACATAGCTCTTTCAAAACTAGTCATGTACCTAACTAACCACCCACACTTCTTATTTGAAAGAGCTTGAAACAAAGAGGTTACAAAATGAACCATGAGTGTGTAAAATCTAGAGAAAGTAAAACTGTAACCTGAGAAAATTATTTTAACTGTCTTTTTTATCATTGTGTGTGAAACTAAACCTAATGTACATTACATTACATAATCCAAGATTAGACTTAATTTAACCTACTTCAAAAATCCACTACTCTCCCATATGTAGATAATGCCTAAATTATAAGCAATGTAAAGTAAGTATTGCTTTTCCTTTAATTATGCCTACTTAGAAGAAACCTATGCGCTCTAGCTCTTTTATTTTAGGTAATGTGCGAAGTTAGATTAAGGGGGAGAACAAGAAGAATAATTCTTGCAAGATCCGGAATTTATATTCAAGTCTGAAGCATAGCATTATGGAGTTATAACCCATATTTTACGATGTATAAAGTTCGGGTCCTGGCATTATTGTTATATATCACATACAATACCAGCATACTATAAGAAGGTGCCCAACCGTATAGGACTCTTAAGCTTTCTCAAACACAAGTGATGACACGTAATGATCAACACAGTAATAATAATAATAACAGTTATAGTACCATCAGTAAAATATGTTTCTACAATAAACTGTACAGAAGCAGAATACACGTATATAAAACGCTGAATAGATAAGCATATTGTGTATAACAGGTGTTAAACGTAATTCCTGATGTTACAAAATGACTTATGACCCTTAAAAGAACTTGAATAAAGTCAGCTGAGTGTCAAACTAGTATCAGACCTGCTCATTATTATTTTATCTGTCAATAAGCAGAAAAGCACATGTATATGCTCCCCATTTCTTTCCCACTCTTTAAAGTAGTATTTTCCAGCTTTACAGACCTTATCACCATAGAAAGGGATATAACAATGGTTGGAAAAACAAAAACAGAAAACATGATCTGATGCAAAGTGCACAGTTATCTAGCATTGTTGTGAAATCTAGAATTTTGGTGAATCCATTGTATGACTTTCTCTTTTTGAAGAAGCTTTATACAGTATATCATAAAATAAATCTGTCACAGTTGTAGACAAAAGATACTAGGATTCTTGACATATAGAAAAAAAAGGGGGTAAGAAGATGCTTTAATAAGCAATCAGTATAAGGAGGGCATCAAAGTTACTTCTCTTTCCCTTTTTTCCCATCTTTTCTTCTCTTTTCTTTCCCTTTCTTCCCTCTTTTCAAAACCTTTCGTATGAAATTTGGAGATAAGTCTTTCTCCAGAAGAATTTGTCTGACTGACTTCTTTTGTGATCTACATTAAATTAACCAGTCATTTCCACACGTATCTGCGATAAAACCTCTTAAAATATGCTCCTTTAGGAGAAAAAAAGACGTTCAGGAGAAACAGATACCTTTAACGTAGACTTTATAGTCTGACTTTCCAAGATGAGCATGACTTCGGTGGTGGTGGTACAGCTCGGCTCATAGTAGGTGCTGGTACAACTGGAAGTTAATGCAGCTAAAGTTCCTACCATCCACCCAAGTCCAATATATTTGTTCACATCTAATAACTCTTCCATTCAGAGTGCACTTCCGGTTTTTTAAAAACCCTTTTATAATTAACGGAAGATCTTATGGCACATAAGGGAGAGGAATTGTATGATACCAAAGGTATATAGGAAAGAATAGAGAAAGCTGAACAAGTGGGATGATCATGCCTCTGGGGTTTGCTGAAACACTTGTAAAAAGTAACTTTTGCTACTTTAGGTGAGTCCACTGTATGTTTTATTTCATTATGAAAAAAATTAAGTTGTTGGGGTAGCGCATTTGAATTTTAATTTTGTGCTTTATCAAATCTGCACAGTAGGGTGAAAGCTTTTGGCACTTCTCCTTAATTGCTGATGGAAGGTCATGAGAAAGAGTAATTTTATGACTATCCCAAATTATATGTTTCTGTTTTTTGGCAGAGGTTAAAAGCCTCTGGACATCCTGAAAGTTAAGCGGTTTAACATAGGACCTGTCTTGGGATAGCCGTGTCTTGTTTTCCGTATGGGGCTCGGTGTGCTCTCTCTCAATGATCATCTCATTGGCGCTTTCTCCAGACTTTAATAGGGCTTCAAATATTTGCTTGTTCACATTTATCAGTTGGCTATGGTCGTATTTCTCGGGAAGACCTCTGAGTATGTTGTTACACTGGCTTTTTGCTTCAAGATCTGCAAGTTTCTGTTGGATTTCATCAAGTGTATTATTTTTGGCACTCAACTTGTCTTTTAATAATCCCAATTGATGTTCGCTGGCTTTTGTCTTAGCTTCAGTGTTGTCCATACATTCTGCGATCTGGTTTATTGTATTGCCAAAACCAGATAGCTGTTCAGAGAATTTTTGCACCACAAATTGTAGAGGTAGGAGAGCATCCTTAAGGTCATCCATGTGTATAGTAGACTCAGGTTTTACTTTTGCATTATTTCTTTCTTGTTGCTGTGTGGTAACCTTCCGTCATTTAGTTACAATCTCCTTTTCTGGAGAAGTTATTGCCGACAGTTTGGTTTTTATAGTCTGTGTCTCCATGATATCTGATTCCTTTGACATTTCGCGTATGTTTGCTGGAGTTGAGTTCCAACTTTTGAACTGCACTGCTGTTACCTTCAGGCCTGGAATTTATACGTGGAGGGATACCTCGAGCTCACCAAGCTGCAATTAGCAGCTTTTAAATAGAAATACCGAAGAATAAAAGGACCTCTTACATAACAGAATCAGATGCAGGCTGTAGCTGGTGATGATGATAGTGCTTCTTGATCGTCAGGATTTGGCATTTCATGCGAGTGACATATTTTTAGATAGGAGCTCTGTAGAGAGGGTGCTTACTGAATATCCATCATCTTGGAATCTGAAACAGCATTTCAGTTTTGCTACATTATGTTTGTTTGGCTGGTGAATTTAAAGAATGAAACAGCATTTCAGTTTTGCTACATTATGTATTGATGTTAATCAGTGACATAAAATATGCAGGAGTCATCGCAGTGTTGCTTTTATCTTTAGGAAGTGCTTTGCAAAGGCCCAAAACAAGCTTACAACTTATGTTTTAGCTATTAATAAAATGTTTTAAAAGGACATGAACTTACTTATTTTGGACCTTGGGATGTTTGTACACTTCATTCTTTACAAAACATTTAGAGCATTAACCGTGCAGGTTGTTTAACACAAAAGGCTGGGTCTACATCAAGGACATGTAAGACACTTTATCTATGCTTCTGTTCCCTTTGCCTATCCCTTCAGAAATTTCTCTGCTTCACCATAGTGGGTTGAAGATTTATATATTTAGTTACCGTTTGTTTACTGGGAGAGTCTGAATTGGATAAAACCATTTTTTTCAGTGGAGACCAGTGGAGGAAAGCTCCTCATTTAACACCAGTTTTGACATATGCATAAAATGTCAGACGAAATACAAAATATAGGCAAGTGTACATGCATGAGTGAAAAAGCTTTACAATACCTTACAGAAACTATGTACAGCTTTCATAGGTATATAAGGTGTTGAACAGTCATTAAAAATAGACACATGCTGATATATAGCAAAGAGAGATATAACATTGCAAAAGATGCTTTAATATTACCTGTGATTTCTAGCAGTTAAAATAATGAAAAGAAAAGGCAGCTTAACTATGGAAATATTAGAATATTATACGTCTTAGTAGTATAGCACCTATGAAAGTATTGTTATATTGAAGACTGAGAAGTAAAGTAATTAGGAAAGTGTGAATGGTTGGGGCTTGTTGGATTGTTATAAGGAGTATTAGTTTTGAGTAGATGGTGGGGGGGATAGAGAGTGATGAAACTGTGACAGAGTGAAGCAATAAGATAGTGGTTGATCTAATTAGAGAGGAAAAGAGATTGAGATCTAGATTCCAAAGGAGTTGTTCTCAGTGCAAGTCTGCCATGATCCCGAAAGATGTGTCTTAAGTGTAAGTGACATACTTCGATGTAAAGCCTGTCAGTAAACTGACTTACACCAGGGGCCAGATTCCAAAAGGCCTGCTCTCAGTTTAAGTCTCCACTTACACTGAGAGCAGGTCTTTGGGAATCTGGCTCTTAGCCTTGTCATTTACAGCCTATGACATATGTAAACAAAGTTACTCCTTGTGGTTTAGAGAGTATTTTTCTGGCCCAGTGGAAAAAAAGAGGGAAGTGAAAAAAAAAGCATTTGGGAAAAGGTAGCAGGTTTGGCCAAAACAATATATTCTGGCCAGGAGTTGAGCAGTATCAGAGCCAATTTTGCATAGGTATTGTTTTGGTCATACCTTGAAGTTGTGTCTTCTCTGTCTTTTATTTGCAGCAGGATACAGTTTCAATTTTTAGTGAAATAGTGAATCCCCAACTGAGTTGCTTGTTTTGGATTTAGAGAGGAGAGGTTTGTTACTTAACCACAGTAGTCTAGAACTGGAGTATAGTTGGAGAGTATTTTTCAATGATGGGCATTTTTTCCGATAAATGAAATAAATTGTAGGGCCACATTCAATAAAATGTACACTAAGTATACACAATATGTATTCAAGAACATCCCAACCACATTTTTTATGCTTTCTAGTCAGAAAGATTACACTAAGTGTACATGTAGTCTGCACTTTGTGATAACCTTTATGAATTTCTGTCAATATTTAAAGCTGCAAGAAAATCAGTAGGAAAACTAAAATTAGGAGGAAGAAGGTGTGAGTTATGCCCATGTTGTCTGTTCTACTCAGAATGGTGTGTACTTAGTGTACACATTACTGAATGCTGGGGATGGACTTTCTTGAGTTATGAGTATGTAAGGTAGTGGGGGAGTTCTGGCCAATATAAATGTCTAAGGGCTATGCAGTGGTGGGTTTTAGTGGGTATTTACTGCAAATTTGGCCATTTTATTGTAACATGCATCAAATTTAGTTTTAAGTGTGGCATTGAGATTTGTTAAGATGGGGATGCATATAGAAGGGAAGAAAACATTTTGTTTTGTGTAGTGATTTAAGTTTATCATGTAAGAATCTGAGTCGCTTACTTTGTGGTATGTATTCAGTTTTTGTGTTGTCAGATGACATGATGTGGAATTTGTTTTGTTCTGTGATACACTTTTGAGGGTTAAGAGTATTAGTTATGTTTTTCTGGTGTTAGGGAGTATGTTTGCATTGGTGAGCCAGGATTCTGTAGATAGGAAAGCCAACTGAGTGATATTTTTTATGGTTTGTAGTGATTGTGCAGAGCAGATGAGTATTGCATCATTCGCGTATTGAGAAGCAGTATGGAGGTTGTTTATAAATATGTTAAAAAGGAGAGGCCCAATTACTGAACCATGTGGAACTCTGACTGTAACTGGCATGAAAATTGTGAAGTCTTGCTGCCACTTAACTGTTTGTTGCTTATTTGACAGACAACTGTGGAAGCAGGTAAGAGCTGATTTGTTTAAACCAAGAGATGCTAGATATTATATAATAGTTTCTGATGCGATACTGTGTCAAAGGGTTTTGACAGATCAAGAAAAATAGATGAGATTAGGTCCCCATTGTTTCTGTGTTGATTGACTGTGTTGGTAAAGCTTAGGAGGGCACCTGTGGTGCTATGATTTGGCCGGAATCCATGCTGTGTGGGCAAGGGAGCCCGCAGGATTTTTTGCAGGGGGGTGCAAACCCAGAGCCCCACCCACATAGCTCACCCCACCCCCTGCCAACACAGCCCCGCCCAAGTCCACCCACCCAAGCCCCGCCCACACAGCCATTCCAGTGTCCCATTACTTGGCTGTTTCTCCCCATTTACTGTAGACACTGTTCAAATCTGTGTGCATACTGTGTTATGCTTTAGTTCTACAATGATTACAGGCAGTTGGATTTAAATTTACAACTTTTATTTCAAACATTATAGCCCAAACACTGAGACATTTACTAAACCTAAACAAAGCAATAGTCTTGCAATGAAAACAGACTTGGCATTAAAGCTTCTCTACTTTTGAAACTCACATTCAATGAAACGGCATTGAAACCCACATTCAAAGAAAATGCATCTGGCCAGTGGCAGGTTATTTACCTTTGAACTGTTTTCAAGCAATAGGCTCCTTGCACACCGTTAGGGCCATGCAAAAGTTATTTGATTTACCTGATTGTATTAATTATAATATATAATTGAATTATATCCCTTGTATTATACAGCAACACTTGTATATTTCAGTGTTTCATCTACAAATTCAGTGCCTGCTGCCGTCAAAGAATAAATTGCCTAGGTTAAATTAAAAAATGGTAAGCTGGTATATTGCAATAGAAAATGGATGACAAGCTGAAAAACAGGTTCATAGTTATTAGGCATCTCATCCAAAGGAGGACATCCTGAGGACTGCAGCATACAAATGTATATGCTGTAGGAATAGAACCTCAAGCCTTTACATTAAGATGCAAGTATTCTACTTGTGGTGCTACTAACATAGCTTTAAAACTTTATACCACAATAGAGATACCATTTGCTAAACAAAATGGTTGCACATTGTAAATAGACTTGGCATGAGCAGCAGTGAACTTCGCTTCCTTAAAACTCACAGTTCCTTGAAAATGCACTTGAAAATTCCACCTGCTAACTCTAACTTGGGCATTTCACTTTCTCTCTCTCTTACAAAGATACCACACCCCTCAAGGCTTCACCCTTAGTGCAAGAAATCTTGACAAAGCCTAAAATAAATAGGGACAAATTATAAATATGGCTCTCAGAAAATTGCAAGAGTAACAGGATTTGTGTTAGTATGCAGTCTCATTATTTAGCAACTTCAATCCTTTTAAGAGGAATATGGGGCAAAAATCTGGACAGCTGAGGGGTATGCTACCTCCCTCATACACACACCAAATAATTCTGGTCAGACTTGAATTAGTTCTGGGAAGGTTGCACTGAACGGCACCGTGCTTGATCTGAAGTGGGTGAAATCCTGGTAGCTAGTGATTGCAGCTCAGCAATGTGGAGCATTAAAGCATTTTTAGCAAAGCATTGTTTCATCACTACCTATTGTGTTTGCACATAAGCTGTAGTCATTTCAAACATTTGCCTTTTTTTGATTACTACAGAGTACATTTACCCACCAGAGCTATTGTGTTTTGACTTCATTGTGGAGCTAGTTGTTGCAGGGCTTGGCTTTAAGTAAGGTAGCAATGCTTATTTACCATATACCATTAAAGCCACCCAACTACAAGTGTACTAATACACAGACACTGCTATGAGACACTGGTCTCCAATAAAATGTAATGAGCTTCTGAAAATACTGTAATCCTGTCCTTTTATTACAAATACTGTCATATGCATTTCAATACCCAAGGCTTATACATTATCTAGCTATGTAAATATTCTCTGCATGGCAACAACGAAAAGGCTTTCAATGCTAGCAATTCTTTAACAATATGCTTACTAAAGCTTACTTGCATCTTACAATGTCCGACAAGCTTACTAAAGCTTACTTGCATCTTACAATCTCCGACAAGCTTACCTGATGTTCATTAAACCATGGCTATTTAAACAGAGCAACAGGACACTGTGATAGCATGCAGTTCCTGAATAATAAGAAGCATAAATCAACAGTATAAAAATCTGATAGAAAACCAGAACATTTTGCAAAATCAAGGACAGATGAAAAGCCACGGTCATATTTGTGATCTACCTTGGATGGGGAATACTCTGCACACTTACTGCATAACTGCTTCTTGCCTTCCTTGGACACATCCCGAGCCACTACAATGGGGGCTGGGGTGCAATAAGTATGTCATAATTTGAAGGCTCTGACACTCCTACCTCTCAACTTCAGAGCAAGAAATCTGGACAAAGCCATACATAGAACTAGAAGTGGGACACAGGCCCAAAAATAAGGCCAATTTTTAAATATTGCTCTTATTAACTTAATAGAACAGGTAGATCTTGCATTAGTACAAATTTTCTGAAGGGTATAAAATCTGAAACTCAAATGTCTGCCATTATTTTCTAACTTCAATCTTTAATGACTTGCCACTAATTTGCCAGAAACCACAATTTTATGAAAAACAGACCAAAATGTGATGCAAAAATACCTGTCAAAAAGGGACACCTTTTAATATTAACAGTTAACTTGAAGCAGCTAACAAAATAAGAGCATCCACATGCATTTCTGAAATAAAGGTAATCTACAACTGATCATTACAGTTATAATTGTAAACCCTCCACATTTTCTTCCAAAATTGCCATTTTGGAGGAGGCATTATTAGGGAGAGCAACATTTTGAGCCAGAATTGGGGACAATTGAGATGTTTGGATATTCCTAATCTACAAAGTGATTTGCACGTACCTCTCAACCTCTTAATGCAGGAAATCTGAACAAGGCCAAATATATTGGGGAACATAGAAACACTACTAAAAATTGCTCTTGTATAAACTTAGACAGTCTTGCATTAGCATGCATTTTTCTGAAGGTTATGACATCTGAAACTCAATGTCTGTCATTTAATGGCTTCATTCCTAAATGATTTGCTAGAAAACCACAAATGTTGAGAAACAAACCAAAAATAAGCAGCAAATATCTATTAATTCTGCAAAGATATGGACAACTGAGAGGTATAGTTCAACCGGGGCTGTCTGAGTTTGCTACCCCCCCCCCTCACAAAATCATGGTCAAATGGAGCCTCCCCCCCCCCCCCCCCGCAGCCATTCCAATGTCCCATTCCTTGGTTATTTTGCCCCATTTACCATAAACACTAATGTGCATACTGCTTTACTTCTGCGATGATTTAGGATTTCATTTGAAAGTTTTATTTTGCATTTAACAGCACAAACCCTAATACATATCTGTTAAAGCAATGCAGTCTCAATGAAAATAGACTAACATTAATACTTCTCTGCCCTTGAAACTCACATGCATTGAAACAGCACCGAAACCCACTTTCAGAGAAAATACATTTTGCCAATTGCAAATATTAACTCTAGGCTGTCTTCAAAATCATAGGCCCCTCGAACATAACATACACATGCTCTTTGATACACCTTCCTGACTGTAATACATTATATTCCTTGTACAATACAGTACAGTTGTTAAAGGGCATTTTAAATTTATTGTTTTGAAAATTTTTCCAGTAAACAAAGAAACAAAAAGCATCCACCAATGACAAAATTGCTCAATTCAGAACATTTCCATCATAAAGTCTACTCAAGTCCACCAGTATCAGTAAAAAATATACACAATCTCTGTAGTAAAATCCACATTGAAGAAATTTGTAACTAATAGAGGTTGCTGCTAGCAAACACTTTATATGTCAATATTTAATCTACAAATAAAGTGCCCGTTACCCTTGAAGAATAAATTGCCTTTGTTGCATGCAGTAAAATGAAAAGCTAGTAATACCGCAATAGAGAATGGATAGCAAACTGTTAACAGGTTCATAGTTACTAGGTATCTTTGCCAAAAGGACTGCAGCATCCACCCCTTTGACATCACAATACAGCATCAGCAATGCATTTACCTACTGCGGGAGTAGAACCCACAGCCTTCAGCATCTAAAGCAAGTACACTATCTGTTGTGCTATTAATGTAAGCAGACTAAACATAATCAGCACTAAACCTTTGCTCCCCTGCAGCTCTCAGCTCCTTGTAAAATCTACTCGACACTCAGCTGTATCTCTGAACTTTGCAGCACAAGAAATCTGGAAAAAGCCGAAATTTATTGGGGGGGGGGGGCAAAAGGCCAAACAACAGGGACACATTTTAAACATTGCTTGTATAATGTTTGAAAGTTGCTAGAATAAAATGCTGCATTACCACCATACATTTCACTGCCACATCTTGAACCCAGGGGACCCCGTGCAAAAGTCAAAGCAACATACCACTACGCCAAATCAGCTGTTTTGTGAAAGAGGAAGACTGAAACTTTACCATTTAGTGAATTCAGTTCTCACCATAGCACAGCTGTCAACCTCTTAGCACAAAAGACCTGAACAAAGCCAATAATGGGTGACTACAACCACCAAACATTCAGTGAATTCAGTTCTCACCATAGCTCTCAACCTCTTAGCAAATAACACCGGACAAAGCCAGTAATGAGAGAATATAGCCCCAAACATTTTCAGTGAAATCAGTTCTTACCATAGCTCTCAACATTAGCAAAAAACCTGGATGAAGCCAATAAATACCTGGATGAAGCCAATAAATACCTGAACAAAGTCAACACTGGTTGAATACAGCCCCCAAACATATTCAGTGAATTCAATTCTTACCATAACTCTCAACCCTAGCACAAAACCTGGATGAAGCCAATAATGGGGGGAATACAGTCCCAAACACAGGGATACATTTCAAATATCCATCTTGTACACTTAGAAAATTGCTAGAATAAAAGCTTGCTTTTGTTACCATACACTTTCTGAAGAAAAGAAGTCCAATATTGAAATGTGTCCATTTACATTTATTAACCAGGAAAGTCTGACTTTGGAAAAAAAAAAAAAAGCAATTTTTTTTAGCAGAGGCCCAGGGAGAAACACTCCAGACAGCCAAGAATATCAGGCAACAAGGACACAAATGCAGAAACCACAGATTTTATGAGGAACAGAAAAGGTATGAGGGAAAATCCTACAATATTTTTACAAATGGTGGTGGGTAGGGAATTCAGGCTCTTGCCACTTGGGCCCAAGGTACAGGGTTCAAGCCTTATTCTCTACCCACCACCATGTACACCTGGGGCATTTTACAAACACACACACACACACACACACACACACACACACACACACACACACACACACACACACACACACACTACCTGAACAGGTCCCATCTTCCGTTCCTGAATACTCCGTCTGCGTCCCCATCTTTCCGTTCCTGAATACTCCGTCTGAGTCCCCATCTTCCGTTCCCGCTTTCACATAGCGATGATGTCAGCCCATCTAAGTTCCCGCGATGATGTCAGCACGCCTACCCACGATCTTCTTAAAGAAGAACGCACAAAGAAAAGCTTTGTTTGAAATGCTGTAGTCAGAAAAACTTTGTTTGAAATGCTGTAGTTTGCCGATTCCAGGGGGGTGCAAGTGCACCCCCTTGCACCTGCCTGCGGGCACCCTTGTGTGTGGGGGAAAGTAAACTATGATCACTGAGGAATTTGACTAGTTGCTGAGTATAGCTATATTTTCAGAATTTTGGGTAGGGGTGACAGGATCTCTAGAAGTCAGTAATCAGTCTAGTCTGTTAAGTCACAGCCTTTATGGGGGAGCTAATGAATTTTTTCCAGATTGCTGGAACATGGTTTTCACATATGGATCTGTTGATCAGTATGAAAACTGGGAAAGCTATGGATACGGCTGGAATTTTTAGGTATTCTGTTGGTAAGTCATCAGCTGGCAGGGTTGTCTGTTTTAATTTTAGTAAATATTTTTTTTTGCTGCAGTAGGGGCAGATGTGGAATATTATGGGTTTCTGTGTTGGTGGATGGTAGGTTGGAGTTTTGTTTAGTGATTGGCAGGATTGAATTAATGAAATGCTGGTTAAACTGAATTGAATTGCTTTCTGAGTCCTTGTTGATGGAGCGGGAGTGGAGGTTCCCCTGGGTGTAATCGTTTTTTTAATGGACAACCAGAAGAGAGAGTGGAGTTGATTTGATGCTAGTTTTGGAAGTTTGAGAAATTAGATTTTTTTGTAGTTGGTTATTTGCTGCTTAAATAGGTTTCATAGGGTTCTATGTTCTTGTAGGGCTTTTTAATTTTTAGTTTTGGACCATTCTTTCTAGGCATGTTCTCTCTTAGTCATTATATCTTTGGTTTCATGTATTAACCAACATGTATTAACCAAAAGGACTGGGTTTGCCTGACTTTGATTGGTCCTGAGGATTGCCTGTTTAGTACATTCAGAGATATCAGGTTAAAGTGGGTGACTGCTTTATCTAGGCTTATAATTTTAATAGGTTCCAGTTGTTATTGCAAGAGGATTGATTTAAATTGTTTTCTGTTCATTTTTCTTTTGTTGCAAACATGTTTGTAGTCTCCTTGTCTAGAAATAATTCTGTTGCTGTCTTATTATACATGTAGGGAAGTAGTCACTAATAGTGTCTGTCAGGACTCCACTGGAGGTTATAGCATCTGGTTTATTTATGAGAATCCAGTCAAGTGTGTTTTCTCTCTCTGTTTTTGTGTACTGGGATGGTGGTGTTCATCAGCTATGTGAAGCTGGGTGATGTTTTCTCATTTTGTTTCCTGTCCATGTTTTATCTCTTATTATGGTTTCCTGAGCTATTTTGTTGTTTATCCTGCACTGGATGTCTTCGAGTGTGGCTGTATTATTATCCTGGGGTAATGAAGAGTTCCTGTAATACAAACGGATTTGTTCTTTTTAATTTTTAATGAGGTGTTTAGGACTTCAGCATTTTTGAACTGTGGGAGTTTGTCAGTATATTTATTTTTTCTAGGCAGTTTTTAAATATAACTGCTACGCCACCATTCCATTTGTGTTGCCTATCAGATCTGATTATATTAAAACCATGTGGGAGTATTTTGTTATCTCTTGTGTTGGGTTTCAGCTAGGTTTTAGTTGCTACTCTTATGTCAGGGCTGCAGTGTTCTAAGCTTGCATGGAGGTCTAGATTTTTATTGCAGATGCTTTGGAAGAATATGATGAGAAGGACAAGGTTGGGACCTTTAGTGAGCAGAGGGGAGTGAGATGGGATTGCTTTGAAAGAGATATTGGGTGTGGGATAGGGGTTGGGATGAATATCACCCCTGAATTTGTGTGATGGTAATGTTATGCAGTGGGTGGTCATATTTAGATTTGGTTGTATTAATTAGTATTGAGTGGGGTCTGCTGTAGTTGTTTTTTATGTATTTGTTTGTATGCAAGTGAAGTAGTGAGTGTGGGTAGAGTTAGATGGTATATGGGAAAAATGAGATTTAAGTATATGTGTTAGTTGTAAGCAGTTTGTGAGTTGTGTGGGTAGGTGTGTGTATAAAAGCTTATAATGTGTGCAAGTGAGATTAGAATAGTCATGAGTAGATGTGTGTACCTCATTGGTTGTAGTCGGAAAAAAAAGGTAGTGTAGATAAAGTGGATGCAAGGTTTTTCTTAGTAAGGGTGAGTGTGCAGAAGAAAGAGCTATACTAAGGTAAGTGTGACAAGCTTAGTATTGGGATGCAGAATGTTAATGCTTGGTGATAGTAGTAGTGTGTGGTGACTTAGAATTATTTTGTAATAATGTGTGTTTAAGTGTGGGAGGGATGATAGGAGTGGAGTTGGTACAGAGAAGAAGGATTTTGTTTGGAGGAAGTTTAGTAAGGTGGTAGTACACTGGTTGATAGCTGTCAGTTGATGTGGAATGGGTGGAGAGTGAGCAAGGGAGGAGCTAGATGCATATAAATGTAGATGAAGTGGAGGTGAGTAGGAATTGGGGGTAGGTCAGGGGAGTGGAGCCCAAGCGAAGTGAGGGCAGAACAGAGCAGAACCCCATGCTCAGGCTATTGAGATGTTAGAAAAAAATCAATGGAGCAGTATTTTGGCAATGTAAGAAGAGAGGAACAAATTCTGCTTCCTCAGACATATAGGTTCTGTATGAAAAAATAAGAGTTTAGTACTTTCATAGGTAGGTACTAGGCTATTGGCCCAAGGGTCTACGTAAGCCTAGCCAACAAGGTTCCCTGGCTTACGCCCCCCAAGAAAGTTAATTTCCTGTGCCACTGTCGAGCAGAGAGACACAGAAGTGATCCCCGGGGTGTATTTCTTATTTCCCATCCACTCATCAAGATTTTTCTTGAGTGCTAATGAAGAACTTTGCTTGACATAGATGGGTAGCCTGTTCCAGAGTATGGGAAGTCTCTGGGACAGGAATCTATCCCTCCAGCATGTCCTGTTTATTGTGGTGACAAGGTTTAGGTCCCTAGAGTGTGTAGCTCGGAGGGATTGAGATTTCTTTAGGTGTAGCATGTCCAACAGCTCTGGGTTTGACATAGCTTTATACGTTAGGCAGAGATCACCTCGGAGTATGCAATATGCTACGGAGTAAAGCTGTGGAGTTTTTTGAGGCGGTCAGTGTAGGGCATTTGTTTGAGGCCAGTAATCCTCTTTGTGAGGTACTTCTGTGGCCTTTTCAGCTGCTGCAGATGTCTTGTGAGGTACATTCCAAAAGGGGCGTTGTACTCTTTAATGGATCTAATGAGTGTCGAGTAGAGGGGAACAATGACCTCTCTTTTCCTGGATGAGAACCCTTTTATAATGGTGTGTCACGTAGAAGGACTTCCTGACTATTGTGGTGATGTGACTATCAAAGGAGAGACTACTGTCCACCTGGGTCCCAAGGTCTCATCACAAATTCGGTGTTAAGTAGATTGCTGCATATGTGGTAGTTCATGGGTACAGAGTTTTTACCAAAGGGGATGACACTGCACTTTTTGACATTGAGCTTGAGGCCATGGCTCTGACACCAGGCATCTGTCTCAGCAAGGCCCTTCTGTAGGATGTCCACATCATTTGGGGACTTGACTATGGCTCCTAGTTTGCAATCATCTGTGAACTTTGTTAGCCAGAGGCCTTCTGTGTTAGCCTGTACTTCAGAGAAGTAGATACCAAACAGGAGAGGTCCCAGGGCGGAACCCTGTGGTACTCCACTTGTCACTGCTTGTCTGCAACTTTTACAGTGTGGGTTTCGTCAGTGAGCCAGTTTGCAACCCATCTTGTGACGTAGGGATTTATACCTAGTTTAGTGAGTTTAGCTATAATTCCAGAAAGGGGAATGGTATTGAAAGCCTTGGCAAGGTCAAGATAGGCTGTGTGAACCACCTTACCCTCATCTACGGCTTTGGTGACTGCCTCAAAGAAGTCGATTAGGTTGAGGAGGCATGATCTCCCTTTCACAAACCCGAACTGGGAGGGATCCAGAGTTTGGAGGTTACCAATGTCTTTGTTTATGAGTTCCATGATGATACGTTCCATGGCCTTGCAGACCAGGCTCATCAGGCTAATAGGTCGATAGTTCCCAGGATCAGTGGTGGCTCCCCCTTTGTGGAGTGCGATAACTGTTGCTGTCCGCCATTCAGTGGGCACAAAGCCTGATGCGAAGCTATTATTGAACGTGGTGCTTAAGTGAGGAGTCAGTTTGTTTTGAAGTTCATGTAAAACGCAAGAGCAAAACGCCAACTGGATCCACAGAACAGTACCTTTTATTAATACAACACAACTGAGCGCAGAATAAACGCTTTCACCCACTGCCTCCGTGGGTTTCGTCAGAGTTAATCAAAGAACTGAAGCAGTTATTTCTTATACACCACTGTTGAAACACATAAACCAATCACATCTTCTTAACTCCTATTAAATTAGTCATTGCCAATTCACTGATTTAATTGAAATATTCAATTAAATCAGTGAATTGGCAATGACTAATTTAATAGGAGTTAAGAAGATGTGATTGGTTTATGTGTTTCAACAGTGGTGTATAAGAAATAACTGCTTCAGTTCTTTGATTAACTCTGACGAAACCCACGGAGGCAGTGGGTGAAAGCGTTTATTCTGCGCTCAGTTGTGTTGTATTAATAAAAGGTACTGTTCTGTGGATCCAGTTGGCGTTTTGCTCTTGTTTATTTTACAAGTTTTTTGTTTCTTTTGGTTTCATGTAAAACGCAGCCTGGGATGTTGTCCGGTCCCACGCAGCCTGGGATGTTGTCCGGTCCCATGGATGCTGTATTATTGGCTTTAGAGAGTGCAGCTTTTACCTGTGTAGTTGTGATTACAGGGACTCTGCATTCTTCTTGTATAGATATGGGCCATTTAGGGGTGGGGGGGTGTTTAGGGTGTGAGGGGGCCTTTACAGGGAAAAATGCTGCTACTAGTAAAGGAGAAAAATCTTGTTTAAAGTATAACTTGTGATTATTGCAATATGTTAAAGGAGAGAAGTTGAAACCTTGCCTTTAAATACAAAGGAAGGATTATACTGCTTTTTTGTACTTCAGGTGGCAGTACACTTAATGGGGGTGCTAATCTTTATTGCACTATGTAATTACAGAGTTTAGTACAACCTTCAGTACTAAATCTTTGACTGTGAATTTTATTTTAGTGAAGACAGGATTACAGGAGAGGACACCTTTTAGGGCTACAGTTCTCCAATAGTGTGTACACTACAAAGTAAATGGGTAGTTACATTAAGACAGACATTATTTTTTTACTTAAACATTATGTTAAAAGAGAGGAGCAAAGACTAATCTGAAGTAGTTAACTTCATTTTATCTGCAACCTGTGAGTATTTGAATCCATATCGGATCCGAGCCGGCAACCTTTTTTTCTAACATCTGCTCCAAGCTCCGAGCTCCTCCCCTACCCATAATGCACTACCATCTCCTACCTTCCACCAGATCTCGTTTGCCGTGCCACAGTGAGCATCATGGTGCCCTTCGCTCTGAGATCAGGGATAGTAAGTTTAAAAATTCTTTGTCTTTAGTGTGGCTGTGTTAGTTGTTTCCCTTCCTCCCACACTAATATATCGCTTGTTAGTCAGTTAGTTCAAAAAAAAAAAGTTTTTGTTATAAAACTCTGTAGGGTAGTTAGGCCTGCCCTTCCCCTACGTGTGTTTGTGTGTGGTGATCTTTGTAGGGAGTGGTGTTTGATGCAGGACCATGGCTGATCAGCCAAAATCAGTGTTTAAAAAATGCACAGAGTGTGGCCATAAGCTCTCACCGGCTGGTGGTCACACTCTGTGTGTAATTTGTTTGGGAGTGTCCTATTTGTCAACTCAATGTGCAATCTGCACTGGGTTCAACTCTAGAGCTCTCAGGGATCGGAAGGCCAAATTGGTAGCCAAAGGCCTTCTCCCTGCATCTATGCTGGAGTCTGCCACTGCCTCGGTACCCATTACTCCCACCCAACCTCCCACCCAGACAGGGACTCAAACTCCCGTTTCTTCTGGTGCTTGGTCAGACAAGGAAAAAGCTACAGTGAGTGTAGCAGGCAAAGACAAGGACAGAGAAAGACGCAAGGAGGACAGGGACAAGAAAAGGGATAGACCTCGCAAGAGATCCCTGAACAGGGAGCTCTTCCTTAATTCCCCCTACTAAGTCCATGAGGCCAGTTTCTCCACGGCTCCGGTCTCCTCAGTTTTTACCGGAGCCGCTGGAACCTTCAGATCCGAGGCCTTCCTCGCCCTTACAGTGCAGACCAGCCAGATCCAAGTCAGTGGCTTCTTCGCGATCGACTCAGAGCTTATCAGACTTAGACATGGACAGGATGATGCGGAGATTCATTCAGACCCAAATACAGATGGTAGTCTTGCCAGGCCTCTCTCCCTCCGGAGGGGGGACCTCCATGCCTTTTTTCCACCTCATCTCTCCTTCCCCGATCCGTACGTTGGCTTCGGGGTTATTGGATCTGAGATTTTTTGGAGCTGGTAGCTCAGTGCCAACGGTTCCCCCAACCTCGACTCTGGCTGTTACCTTGAGCTCCTCAGATCCGACTAGTTTGGAGCTGAGTGACTCTCGGAGCTACAGACAGGGAGTCGGACACGAGGGAATGGATTTTTCAGCTCCGCCTCTTTCGCTCCGACCCATTTCCTCGGACTTCAGGCTACCCTTGCTTCAGCTCCGGTCCCTGCTTTAGATCCGAGAGGGCTTCCTCCTTGCTGGGTGCCAAGGAGAGGTATGCTCTCCTTCGGCCTTCGAAGTGGTGGAGAGGGTTCTCTCCAAGGGATTGAGATCCCAGCCCATCCCCTAGGATTCCACCCAGACCCCTCTGGATTTGGCAACGACTCCCTTTATCCTGACTCGAGGACAGCCCGTGCCAGAGGAGCCCCAGGTTACTCCCCCTGAGGAACCCCCTCCGGTTCACGAGTCCTCTTCAGAGAGTCCCACCAAAGAGGGCCATCATAAGCCCAAGTGCAAAAGGAGGCACTTGGACTCCCCTGAGTCCCTCACTACGGACACTGACTTAGAGGAAGGAAAAGGTTCCCCCTAGTCACCTCCCGAGGGGGTCTCCTTCGGAGACATCATGGAAATCCTCCGCCAGAGGGGAGGTTGGTCATCCCCAAAATCTTCTGGGGATGAGTCAGTGTTCCTGGATGCTTTTGACACAGGCTCATCTACTTCCTGGGTGTCTCTGCCAGCGGCACCTTGGTGGACCTTATCACCACGCGGGCATGGAAGGAGCCTGACACCGTAGAGCCCATCCCCAAATGCCCCAACAAGATTTTATCTCCTCCTACTGACAGACAACCTTGTTCAAAAGGAGCCCCAGTTGATGCTATGTTGGTCGCAGCGGCCACCAAGAAGGAACTAGCGCAGGACAGTTCCCCAGTCCACCCTCCAGACAAGGAGTCCAGGTCAGTGGATAGGTTTGGGAAGCGCGTTTATTCCTCAGCGACCTTTTCAATCCGTGCCCTGAACTATTTGGCACATGTGATCCGGCTTCAGCGAGACCTTGTATCGGAATTCGCTGAGTCGCCCTCAGAGTCCTTATCGCCGCAGGACAAACAGCTGTTCTCTGCGAAAATCTCAACTCTGAAGTCAGTATTGAACACGTCTATGTGGCTCCTTTCCCATGCCACTGAAGGAGCAGCTAGGGTGGCCGGGACAGGCGTAGCCATGAGGTGTCACACCTGGCTCAGGTTGTGTCAGTTTGTGGACCCTTTCAAGGCGTCATTTATTAATTCTCCGTACGATGGTTCTTCCCTTTTCAGGAAGACAGTACGTGACATACTTGTCCAGAGCGAAAAAGATAGGAAGACATTGTCTGCCGTCGGGATCCGCTTCTCTAACCCTCAGCTGTCCATCTCTAGGAATCAAAGAGGGCAAAAGAAGATGTGATTCCAAAAATCTCAGTTTTCCCAGGATTCTCAGGGCAAGTATTCCCCCACAGGCAGAGGGGGACAGGATCGACGCCGATCCAGAGTTAGAGGGGGTCCCAGGAATTTTGGGTCTAGGGAACCTTTTTCTGATAGACCCTCTCAGCAGCCCTGAGGGGTTGCCCAGCTGTCCTACTCCGGAGGCAGTCGGTGGGTGATTGTCCTTACACTCAGCGGCATGGGAGTCCATAACAACAGATCACTGGGTGTTACAGATTATATCCAGAGGTTACACTATCCCATTTTTTGCCCCTCCAAATGTTCCAAAACACCTCCAGATGTTCCACCCACTCACATGGAGGCTGCAGCTCTAGAGGTTTCAAAGCTGCTTCTCAAATGAGCCATCAAACAGGTCCCCCCAGACCAGTCCGGATCAGGTGTTTACTCAAAGTTTTTTTTAATGCCAAAAAAGACGGGGGACCTCAGGCCCATTCTAGACCTGTCAACTTTTAACCTGTTTGTCGCCAAAAAGAAGTTCCGGATGGTCACCCTACAGTCCATTCTACCTTATCTCTGAGAGTGGGACTGGATGTGCTCGTTAGACCTCCAGGATGCTTACTACCACATCAAGATCCACAGAAGCTCCAGGAGGTTTCTGCGCTTCTGGCTGGGAGCCAGTCACTTTCAGTTCAGAGCCCTACCCTTCCATCTCACCACAGCCCCCAGGGTGTTCACCAAGGTAATGGCAGTTGTAGCAGCTCACCTGAGGCTTCAGGGTATTCAGGTATTTCCTTACCTGGACGACTGGCTCTTCGCTGTGCCCAGCAAGCATCTGCTTTGTCTGGCCGGAGACTACTTTATTCGGTTGGCAGATCTATTGGGGATTACAATCAATGTTCAAAAATCCCAGTTGAAACAAGTACAAGATTTAGACTTTATCGGGGCATGGCTAGGCATGTTGCAGATGAAAGTATTTTTAACTCCAGACAGGATCTTACACCTCAGGTGCTACATAGCTCAAATAGCGAGCTTCAAGTATCCAAAGGCAAGCGAGTTTCTCCAGGCACTGGGATCCATGGCTGCCTCTATATCGATTCTCCCTTGTGCGCGCCTTCATATGCGGATTCTTCAATGGACTCTGGCTGTTCAATGGTCTTGGCTAGACCTGCCCATGGAATTTCCGATCAGGATCAGTCACATCTGCAGGACGTCCCTTCTTTGGTGGTTAAATTCACCGGAGGTTATAGAAGGACGCCCCTTCGCGTCATCTCCAGTCCAAGCCACAGTGACCACGGACGCCTCCCAACTCGGGTGGGGGGGACAATGTTTGGGAAGGACAGTCCAAGGCATGTGGTCCCAGATAGAGACCAAGTTGCATATAAATGTTCTAGAGATGAGGGCAGTGCTTTTAGCGTGCGTAGCCTTTCACACTGTCATTCCTCTCGGATTGATTGTAATTCAGTCAGACAACATGTCAGTTGTCTGGTATATCAACAAGCAGGTGGGAACCAGATCCTGCCCCCTGTGTTGCGAGGCCATGTGTGTGTGGGAGTGGGCGATTTCCACCGGTCGGTTTCTGATAGCAATGCACAGGAGATATTCCTTGCATGGGGTCAGCCTTGCTGTGATCTCTTCGCATCACCTACCAACTCTAAGTGCAGCGAGTTCTTCACTCTGATTCCCTCACCAGGGGATGCCCCCAGATATGCTCTAGTCCATGCTTGGCCCCCCGGGCTTCTGTATGCTTACCAACCATTGCCACTCATTCCGAAGTTTCTTCAGAAAGCTTGCCGACTGCAGTGCAAAGTTATCTTCATTGTCCTGTTCTGGCCTCGCCAGGTTTGGTTCCCATTCCTTTGGTCTCATCTCTTAGCTCCTCCGTGGGTTCTGGATCCCTGCCCGGATCTAATCTCCCATCCTTCGGGTGTTCGCCCGCCCGACCTGGGCAGCCTTAAGCTCCAACAACAAACGAAGTACCTGCACATATGGCTGGTGCACGGCTATACCATATGAACAAACCAGAAAAAGAAAAAGCCAGCACCCAAAATCCACGTGTGCCTTCCAGCAAAAAGACTTTATTCCATAAAGACTAAAAATTGGTTAGACCAGTACGGTCAAAAAATTAGTTGTACCTATTTCAGCAAAAGCCTTCCTCAGCAACCATACATCATAAATAAATATATATATATAAATATATATATATATATATATATATATATATATATACACTGTTCATTCACAAGCCCTTATATGCAGTGTGGTTACACCCTGTAGTGAATAAAAAATATATTGCAAATGATAGCTTCCATGAGTATCTGAATTGCAACAAGTGGGGTGTGGAATTTGTTAACTTACAGTAAGTCTGAGATTACTTTTCTAGATGTGTCTATTAGGAGAACGGAATTGGACACTTTGGAGAGTGAGGTATTTAGAAAGTTTCCTCAGTTCAACACCCTGCTTCATGCTACAAGCTTCCACCCACAACATGTCATCAGGAATATCCCCAAATCACGATTTCTCTGTATCAGGAGAATTTGTTCTGATTCCTTCATGTACACCTATCATCGACAGGAACTAATATCCAGATTTAAGAACAGGGGATATCAAGTGGGTGACATCACTAGGGCCAGTCGGTTTGCGAATCAACAAGATAGGTCACAGTTGTTATATCATGCTAAGGGCACAGATAAATCTCAGGAGCCTAGATTGGTTACTACTTATGATAGAAACACATGAAGTTTTATGAACATCATTCAAAGACATTGGCATTTATCAAAGGCAGATGACACATTAAACTATTACATAAAGGATCGATGTTCGTATTTCTTTTGGAAGGGGTGGTCATTGGGATCCTTATTTAGTCATTATAAAAGGGTATATAACCATCTTCCCAGTTCAACCATTCAAACATAATAACTGGACAATTTACATTGGGTTGTTATCCATGCGGCCATTGCTCATATTGCCCGAGGGTGCTAAAGTCAGACAGTTTCACTTCTCACAATTCTCCACAGATTTATAATGTTTCATTTTTTTGCAAATTGCAGTACCAGTTGGGTTATTCATTTAGACCAATGCAGCTGTCGGGCATTTTATGTTAGTCAAACTTCCCGACCCTTTAAAATAAGGGTCGGTGAACATTTAAGTGACATTAGAAATAAGAAAGGTTCGAGTTCTTTATACAAACGTACACTTAAACACTCAACAGGGATTTTCAGCTTTATGGTCATTGACCGTATCAGATTTAGAAATAATGAGGCTCATGTCTTAAATCAACTATTAACGAACAAAGAAAAAATGTGGATAATTAAATTGGGAGCCTTATTTTCACCTGCGTTGAATGACCAATTTTGAAAAATTTTGTAATGGATTATCATTTTATACTTATTGTGTATTCCTGTACATGCAGATATTTTGGGATATTGAAATATTTTGTTACATTTGTAATATAATTTGCAATATATTTTTATTCACTAGATGGCGCCACCACATTGCATATAAGGGCTTGTGAATTTTTTTATTTATTTATTTTATATTTGTTGACCGGGCTAGTCTAGCTGGATACATATCCATTTTCAGCAGAGGCCCGGGGAGGAAAGCTCCATGCACCAATACATTATGGCATTAAAAACTTAGAAAAAAATGACTAGCTTAAATTATACAGCATAATATGTAAAGAAAGTAAATTTTGTGAATACTGTACAGAGACATTAGAGTAGATTTTGGAGATAAACATGTGTTAATTCAATAGAGGGGTTACAAATACAATCAGGCAACAGTTAAACATAGTAATTAAGCATCAACATTCATTTGAGAGAAAAAATAAAAACCAATAAGTAAGAAAAAGAAAAATAGAGACTAGGAAGGACAAAATGCAGGTAAGAAGGGGTTATTAGTTGATAGTCAATGACTCTCAAGGTGGGGTATTTGTTATAAAGCATGAGAGGAGGGGAGGAGAAAAAGTGAAGAGTGTTTTTCAATCAGGCTTTGAGCAGGGACAAAGCCATTGTCTTTTTAGGTAATGTTTGAGGTGTTTCTTAAAGAGTTGTGTAGATGTGAGAGAAGTGAGTGTATTTGGAAGCTTATTCCAGATTCTACCAACAACATTGGAAAAGAGCGAATCTCCTGCTTTGTTATTAGATATATTGTTGGCAATCTGTAACTTATTAGCTGAGCGTGGTGTTGTAAGATTTTTTTATGGGGAGATCAGATTAGATAGTATAGGGGTGTTGGTGGGGTGGTGCAGAATTTTTTGTGCAATCAGCAGTTGATTGTATTGTAGTTGGTTTTGTGGTTCTAACCAACTGAGTTGTTGAAGGTTGAGACAGTGGTGGGTTCTATAAGGGGAGCCAGTGGCAAATCTAGTAATATTATTATAGCTAGTTTCCAGTTTGGAAAGGTTAAGCTTAGATAGATTGGTATAAATGGCAGCTGCATAGAACAGGGTAGAAGTAAGCTGAGTCTGGGCAATAGATTTCCTAGCTAGTGGGGTAAGGAAGGGTTTTATTCTATACAGGGAGCCTAGTTTTTTATTGATGGTTTTTATAGTATTGTTAACATGGACATCGAAGCTGAGGTTATGGTCAATAGTTATGCCGAGGAGATGAGCAGTAGAGTCAGGGGAAATACAAGTACCATTGTCAGAGGTAATGGTAAAGTGGTTATGTGGGGATTTTTGGGTGGGAGTAAAAAGTAAAAGTTTTGTTTTTTTGGGGTTAAGGAGGAGGCAGCGTTGGGTAAACCATTTTTCTACTTTGTTAAATACAGTTTGGGTAAGGGTCTGGAGGGAGGAGGAAGACTTGGCAGTACAGATAAGTGTAGAGTCATCAGCATATTGTATACAGGAGGTTTGAGGAAAAGCAGTGTGGAGATCATTAATAAAAATGGAAAAAAGAAGAGGTCCTAGGATAGAGCCTTGGGGGGTACTCCAGTGTCCACTGGGAGGGGTGGGGATAGTTTATTGTCCCAGAGTATTTGAATGAACAGTGTGTATATATATATATATATATATATATATATATATATATATATATATATATATATATATATATATATATATATAATGTGTGGTTGCTGAGGAAGGCTTTTGTCGAAACCGGTACAACTAATTTTTTGACTTTACTGGTCTTACCAATTTTTAGTCTTTATGGAGTAAAGTCTTTTTGCTGGAAGGCACATGTGGATATTGAGTGCTGGCTTTTTCTTTTTCCAGCCTCAAGCTGACAGCTTGGTTGCTCCAGTTCCGTTGATTGCCAGGACTCCTAGTCTTTCATCCCCTGTAAAATCCATACTGGTGGCTTTTCTTAAAGATTCCACTAGGAAACTTTATCGCAGTAAATGGAACCGTTTTTTTCCATTTGGGCCTCACAGAGAAATATAGATCCCTTTACAGCCCCTGTTCCAACGGATTTCTTGTCTGGTATTTTTCAGCAAGGAGCTAGCTCCTCCACAGTGAAAGTACAATTGGCAGCCATTTCTAATTTTCATGTTGATGAAGACAACATCACCTTAGCCTCTTCTAGGCTGTGTAAGGCTTTTCTTAAAGGCACTTTTCTTTTCCGCCTTCCTGTCAAGGATTCAGTGCCCCCTTGGGACCTTACCTTTGTCCTGCAGGCATTGGTGGCTCCCCCATTCGAACCTGCAGCATTGGTGGATTTTAAATTTTTATCCTGGAAGACAGCTTTCCTAGTCACCATCACATCAGCTAGGAGGGTTTCTGAGCTTCAAGCTTTGTCTGCCGTGCCTCCTTATTTGGCCTTCCATAAGGGTAGGGTTTCTCTCCATACTAATCCTTCTTTCTTACCTGAAGTGGCATCTGAAGCAAACATAAACCAGTCCATTAATCTGCCTGTTTTCTTTCCTAATTTCCAAAACAAGGGTGAATACAAACTTCATTTGTTAGATGTTCATAGACAACTTTGCTTCTGTCTTCATAGAACAAAATCATTCCACAAGTCTGACCAGTTGTTCGTTTCCTTTTCCAAATCCTTTTTGGGAAAAGCTATTTCTAAGGTTTCTTTGGCTAGATGGATCACTCTTTGTATTTCGCATGTCTACAAAGCAAAAGGTTTATCTCCTCCTGGTATTGTTAAAGCTCACTCTACCAGGTCCATGGTGACTTCTGCTGCCTTTTGGTCTAGGGTTCCTTTGGACGGCATTTGTGCAGCAGCAATCTGGGCCAATTCACATACCTTCATTTCCCATTATAAGTTAGACCTGATTTCTAGAGGTAGAGCATCCTTTGGCTCTGCGGTGCTCAGGAATATCCTTCCATAAGGGCCTCCCAGGACTGGAGTAGCTGGGGACTCTGTCCCACAAGTTGAAGATAAAATGAAGTTAACTACTTCAGATACAGAAGTTATGTACTCACCATAACGTTCCATCTGAGTAGTTATACTTCATTTTTCTGCAACCTTCCCTCCCTCTGTCCCCCTGACCTTGGCATGTCCATATACAGGTTTGGTTCATTGGGCTGAGTTGCTAATGTATTCAGTTGCAGCAAACTCGATCTGAGGGGAAGGTAGGAGATGGTAGTGCATTATGGGTAGGGGGAGGAGCTCAGAGCAGATGCTAGAAAAAAAGTTGCCGGCTCGGATCCGATATGGATCTGAATACACACAGGTTGCAGAAAAATGAAGTATAACTACTCAGATGGAACATTATGGTGAGTACATAACTTCTTTTTTTAGTTCATGATATGGTTTAGAGGAAAAAAAGTAAAATACAACCACTCCGCCACTGTTCTTCTGAATTACCCTTGACTATTAGTATGGAACACTTTTATGAGATAATTAGTTCAGAGCCCTACCCTGTGAGTATTAATCCAATATGGATTCCTTTACACATGACTTAAACATAGTAGCTAGGTCTTTCCAAAGAGAAAGAATCAGCATTTCCCTCTTTTAATGACTGGCCTTAAAGTTCCATTGCAGAGTTTGTTGCTCTGTTGAAAAAATATATTGTAGCTTTTTTATCTTCCATGGATTACATTGGATTTCCAGAAGCTCTAGCTAATCCTTTCTTAGAGGTATTTTTGTTTTGAGTTCACTGCCATAGTGGACAAAGTGTTCTCTGTGAGGAAGAAAAAAATCACTTGTTACTGCAAAGCTGGCCAGGCTACAGCTTTCCTGCATGCGTGAGATCTTGCTGCAAGGGGCTGTTTGCACTAAGGTCATTGTTGGTTTCCTGTACAGATACTCTTTCATTGGCTACTTTTCCCCTTGAGCTTTTTTATTTGGGGCACACTTACCATCTCGCTTGTCTTACTGCACCACTGTAAGGGACATGTACTACCCTGGAGTCCACAGTTCTTTTGGATCACATCCCAATATCAGTCATAGTAATGTTTGTTTGCTTGCTGCCTAAGAAACTTGTACCTTGAACGTATTCTTGCAGTCACAGTCATCTCTCTCAACTGTATATCATGTTTTAAATCAAAAGGGTATGGCTCACATTCAACTTTTTTTTTTATTCCAGAGGCATGCATCTGGAGCATTTCTCTCCGGGCCTACTCTGAAAATGGGCTCTGTCTCAGTCAGACTTTCACAATCAACAAATCTTAAATAAACAAAATAAAATGTTAACAAATAGCAGTGTTGCATAATACTGAATCATATTAATAATCAATTTTTTTTGCGTAGAACAAAACAGTTCAGTTAGGAAGTAGACATCATGGTATTTAACTTATTAGTAAGTGTTCCAGATTTTGCCCCTTTGCTCCACATTGTAAGACAGTGTTCCACATTTTGGAAATGAATGTTTGAGAGCTATGTTCACCATTTCAAAAATCAGGACCCTCACAAGACTTGCCTGTTTTGCCTGGGGCTTGACATTTTATTGGGTATGATGTAGAAAGTGTCAAAGCTTGATCCCAGAACATGATTTAAGGCATTGCCATGACTGCCAACAGTTTAATTCAGCCACAAGTTTGTGTCAAATGGCTTAATCTGCTATCAAAAGAATGCTGATGTTTGAAAGTTCTTCATGTGAGGATCAGTGTGAAGTTCCTGCATGATCTCTGTTTCTCTGCCCGAACAGTTAAAATGGGCAGGAATTAGAGGGTAGGCTTCAGTGCATCCTCGTTAAGGTAATTCCATTTTAAAATTGTCAGTCTGGTCTCCACAGGTGCTGAGCTTATCCTCACCTTGCAGGGATTCCCAAGCTTATGTCTATTCTCTAGTTCTTTGAACAGTAAGAGGCTTGGAGGATGTATACCCCTGTGATCCACCATTTTTGTGCAAGTTCTGGGTTGTCATTTGACCATAGCTTATTGCCACCTGACCCTAGGAAGCACTGTGAGTTAGTTTCCCCAAGTCAGGCTCACTCAGGCAAGACAAGTATTCCCTTCTTATAGTCTGTCCCAGGCTAGGTAAGGTCCAGTGGCCCAAGCTAAATGGCATTCATGGAGTCTTTCTGTGCCAAGTCTCACTTTTTGGGTGCAGACTTGAAACAGGTATTTGAATTATGGTGAAAACAGATTTTGGGTGCAGGAATACACCCTTTGAAATGTGACTTGATCCCAGTGCTGGGCCTGCTGCAGATCTCTCATGCCACTATGATACTGGGAGGCATTATCCAGAGTGCCCTGTTCTATTACCCAGAGATTACTGTGTGCCTTAATGTATTCTTCCTCTTCAGTAGCATGGGTGAGCTTGTCCCTGGCATTGGTTATAGACAGAATAATCCTTCCCACTCACGAGTATTTGAGAGGTGAAGACCTAGAGCCTATTGTCTTTGAGTTACATAAAGATAGAACCTCCTCCTCCTCTACCATGGAGAAATCATAAGGTTTATGTAGCTCTCTATATAATAACCTTTAGCTTGTATTCTACCCCATCTCACCCACCCAGAAGTGCCTAAATATGTGCCTGGGGAAGGAGGCGAGGAGGAGTTCCAGGGTTATCCTCCTCCATAGAATTGGTGATCAGGGATGCTGTTCATGACGTATAGTGCTCAGCTTTATTTTCTGTGGTTTCCAAGAAGTTGGGCACACATTACAACCACCAGGCCAAGTGTAGCAGGTCACATTGTGGTGTTCCCGGCTCCCTCCTACATAACCTTTTTAGCCTAACCTAGAAGTAAGAAATAATAGTATTTTGTCTTTCACTAAAGAAAGAATCTAAACCCATTAAGATAGTTAAGAGAGTTTACTTCTCTACTATGTTGGGTCCTCCTTAGTGGACCAGTCACTGTAAACTCTCTTCCCTTTCTAAATTGGGCTCAATGAAAAAGTGGTCAAGACTCTTTGTGTGGCTTTGAGTCAGATTCCATTTAACCAGAACACATTTTTCTGCCTTTATTAAATAACCAATAAAATCAAATAGCAACATTTCAGTACTGCCTTTGTTGAGACTGCAGGGTTATTATGATATGATATATATAATATATCCAATTTTATAGCACTTTAGAAACAGCAGTAACTTAACTTTTTACAGTTCTGGAGAAGTAAAGCTATGACAATACCAAAGAATAAAAGAAAACACAAAATACGTATAAAAATAAATGCAAAAGGTAATATAGAATCTCTTTCAAACTCTCTTAGCATGGTGCCTAAGAATAAATAAATACATGTCTAGCTTTGTAGTGTAGAGAGATAAAGCCATGACTATTCCCCAGATTATCAAAGTTTCATTAGTGACTCAGGCATTGGAAGAAAAGGGCAAAGGGCAAGGAAAGGTAGGAGAGTGTGTCAGAATATCAGCTCACCTACTGGGGGGGGTTGATTAGTCTTGACTTGCCACGGTGGTGCAGCGGTAGCGTTGTCGCCTCACAGCAAGAGGTTCTCCCATTCGATTCTCAGCTGGAGTGCCTTCTGTGTGGAGTCTGCATGTCCTCCCCGCCCTTACAAAAAATGTTTTTTTTTTCCTCACTAGGCAGCAGATTGAGTTGCATTCGATCAACTGTCTGTCAATGTTTTGCCTTTTCAATATATGGATATACATCTGTTTTACACTGACCAATATTACCAGCATCCGATAAACCACCTAGAATAAATGAGTATGTTCCAATCGATAATATGTTGTACAGAAAGAGAGGAAATAATAGATATTAATATAAATGCATATTAATTCCTGGATATAACCTTTTTTTGAAATATGTTTTAAAATGTTTAATGATGTTTTAAAGAATAATAATAATAATACGCTTTTATATCACAATAAGTTTCATTGTAATATTGTAAAGTCTTTGTATTTGGCTTTAGATCTGATGAAGTCTGCTAATTGACAGACAAAAGCTCTGAACAGTCCATAATAAAATTATCAGGGAATCAAGAAGCAAGAGTTTTTTTTTTCAGTAGTTTTGCTACCTCCACCAGAAACCATCTCACACTTTCTTTGGATATATAACTCAAGCCTGGTTTAAATGAAGAATTTTAATACATTTTGGATGTTGTCACAATTTGCCAGTAGATGTCATTGTTGTCATATAATGCTGGAGGAGTGTATATTTTATATACTGTAATTAAGATTTTAAAAGTAATTGCTGCATTCCTATTTTTGTATAATATAAAATGTGAAATGGAATCCATCAACACTGAAAAAGCTTAGGCAAATCCCTGGTTCCTGGGTCTGTTGTGGGAGCTAGCCTTCCACCCATTTGGATACTTAAGGAATTTATTTTGTTTGAGTTTATATATTTTTATTCCTTGCATTCCTTGGTTTGATTTCTGCACACTGAACAGAGATGAAGTAGTTGTTGGATAGTTTTTCTGGATAGATTGCTATGTTAAGTCATATACTTGATCTTATTTTTAAAGGAAGGTTTCCTGTGATTTACTCGCATTGATTTCCAACTTCAGTTTGGATATGGATGACACCATGTGGTTATGTCTGAATGCTGTTCATGAGGGTAGTAAGGAGAGGTTGCCACCTACAAATATGGGTGACATGATGGTTAATTCAGCCTTTTCAGCATTTATGGAGGTTATGTGTAAACCCAGAAGTGTTTCAAAGCATTTTAAGACTTTAAGAATCTTTATTAAACAACAATGGTACATAGAGGCTTGCAGGTCTATGTGGAAGCCAGTATTGGGACCGAGGACACTAGATTTCTTAGTAAGTGGTAGACTATTCAAAAAACTGCCTCTTTTATGTTTGTGAATTTACAAGTGGAATACTATGAAGCCACATTGTTGCATATGAATTACGATGTGACTGTTTTGTATGAATCAGGCCTTACCTTTTCAGAGTGATTCTAAACATTCTGAATTGTTTGAGAAATTTAAAACTTGTATAAATAATATGGATGCAGAATTAGGGGCTACAAAAATGAGAAAGTTTAAAAGAGATGTTAATTATTATAAATAGGATGTTGTTTTGTGTGGAAAACATAAAAGAAAGCTATCGTTTTTCTAGGGTTAATGAAGGGTCAAAAAAAAAAGAATGTGTAGACCAAAACATAAAAGAAATGTTTCGGGTACCTCATACAAAGGTCATGATACAGTTAATGATTTGTCAAAGACGGACACTGAGACTGAAGTTATGGATTTTTTTTTCCATAGCAAAAGAGATCAAATTTAAAAGGAGCAACCCACAGTAGAAAGTGTGGTGGGAGAAAACAGAGAAACAAAAGAAAAATTATGGAAATGTTCAGAGATATGGTGAAACAGGGAATGATGAAGCTAACTTAGTTGTTAACTTCGATTGTGAGGGCTCCTCTTGTGCACAGCCCTCTTCAGGTCACCCCACAGATTTTCTGTTCGATTTAGGTCTGGGCTCTGGCTGGGCCATTCCAAAACTTTAATTTTCTTCTGGTGAAGCCATTCTTTTGTTGATTTGGATGTATGCTTGGGGCCATTGTTGTGTTGAAAGGTGAAAGCCTTCATCTTCAGCTTTCTAGCAGACGCCTGAAGGTTTTGGGCCAAAAGTGATTGTATTTGGAACTGTTCATAATTCCCTCCACCTTGACTAATGCCCCAGTTCCAGCTGAAGAAAAGCAACCCCAAAGCATGATACTGCCACCACCATGCTTTACCATGGGGATGGTGTTCTTTTGGTGATGTGAAGTGTTGTTTTTGGGTCAAACGTACCTTTTGGAATTGAGGACAAAAAGTTAAACCTTGGTCTAATCAGACCAAAACACATTTTACCACATGCTTTTGGGGAGCCTTGATGTATTATTTTTCAAAGTTTAGCCGGGCCTGGATGTTTTTGTGTGTAAGAAAAGGCTTCCGATTTGCAACCCTACCCCATAGTCCAGACATATGGAGAATATGGGATATTGTTGTCACATGTAGAAACACAAGTACTTACCAGAAATTTCCTGCAGCTCCTTCAGTGTTGCTGTAGATCTCTTGGCAGCCTCCCTGACCAGTTTTCATCTTGTTCTCCCACACTCACTCCTAATTATGTATACCAATGCAGAGATCATATACATGCCCAATCCCTACTTTATTGCAATCCCAAACAGGAATAAAAGTCAGTAGATTCGATAACCTGATGTTCAATCAGCTGTACTGTTTTTTTTTCTTTAAGAAGGTGAATTTTTGACCAATTGTAGTTAACTCACATTATAAATATATGTATGTATATAATATATGAGTTGGCTACAATTGGTTGAAAATATGTACGGGTTGCCTTCAACCAGCTGCAGAGTTTGAAAATGAACTTTTCAAACGTTGATAGTGTTTCTATGCTCAGGATCATGGTACATTGCAGATCGCGGAATTTTCCCTTTTCCTACTGTAGTGTGAACTCTGAGTTGGTATATTTAAATAGCAGGGGATGTGGGGGGGGGGAGTGTGGGGAGTGCCTTTCCTCTCTGCGATAAAACAGTTTTGTTTTTATTCGAGTCTTTGTGATTCAAGGGTTTGTCCTTACAACTCTTTTTGATACAAATGTTTTTGTCTGTGTTAATGTTCACATTCATAGTGTGCATACTTGGCATATACTTGTATAAATTTATATATGAATTTCTGTCAAGTGATCAAACTTTCATTTGTTCAAACACTTGAAATTTTAGCAGAAAAATCTGAAAAGGTTTTTTTTTTTAATTTTGTTGTGCGAGATTGCAGTACATCAGGGACTGAGAATTTTGCCTTTTCCCCACTGTAGTGCGATTTTGAAGCTGGTATATATTTGTTGCAGGTGGTGTGGGAGTGGCTTGCCACCCTGCAAAAATGTTTTAAGTGTTTGATGCTGTGGGTGTTAATTCCATCTGTGTTTTGAAGTTTGAGATTGTGGACGTTCGACTAACTGAACTCAGTCTATATATGTGTGTGTGTGTGTGTGTGTGTGTATACATATATATATATATATATATATATATATATATATATATATATGGGTCTACTTTGATTCACCGAAAACTCATTTCACTGAATTTCAATTCACCCTAAAAAGAATCGCTGAAAGCTCAAATCACTGAAAACTTATTTCCCTGAATGTAAATACTTTTGGGCAAATAAAATCTATATGCCCTTTTCACCACTATAGTGCAATCCGGGAGTTAGTATATATAGTAGGAGGCTTTAGGTAAAACTTAAGTTATCTGCTTTCACATCTAACTCCTCTAGTGCTCACTGCAGTGTTTAGGATAAACCATTTTTTTCATCTTACCTTTAAGCATCTATTGCAAGACCACCAGTTATTGGAGAGCCCACATTCTGCCTCTCAGTAGTCATCTTGGGATTAGTGCTACTGTTTTCTCCTGGTGAGAGAAGAAGAGCAGTTACATTATTTCCTGGAGACTGCTGATCACCAGAAAGCTTAATTAACTGGTTTATATGTGACAGCTTGGAATCTGTGCTGATATTCTGATCCTGGTGAGAGTAGGAGCAGAGTGCATTGATTAGTTACTCTTTCTGTTTGGAGAGTGAGTGTCTGTGCTTAACGTACCTGATTGGTCTGGTTGCTATTTGAGGCATCTACCAGAAAAAGGCTACAAACCTGCAGACCCTTGCATCATCTGGGACAAGACTGATCACCAAACAGACCGCTGCCTGCTTCTCTTCATGGTATTAGTGTTAACATTTTGCTTCTGGTGAGAGAAGAAGCCAAAGGAGCATTGTATCCCAAAAGAGTGAAGTTGTGCTGAGACCACCATTAGTAGTGGCCAGGCAGTAGCCATTCATGCGACTCCCCTTTTCATCTTTCTTGACAAGCTAATTCTTTATTTTTCAGTAAGTACTGCTTAATTTATTTCTAACTTCATAATATCTGCCTAAATACTTCACCCTTAAATTTTCAGGGTCTGCGTATTAGTTTCCCCTCAAGTATTTGGCAGTGCTCTGTACAGACTCAGACACCTTGAGTGACATTTTTCCTGTAAAAGGAATATATAAGGAAACAGCTCCAGTACTTAGTCATACTGACCATCCCTCCTGGCATGTCTAAAGGTGAGTTGCCTGTGCTTTCTCCTATTAACCTGGTGAACTTGGGCATTCTGAGGCAGTGTAGCAACTGCCTCATGTACACAGACAACCCTCTCCTCTTAACCTCCCAACACTCAGACTTGTGAGAGATGCACTTATATATCCAGATTGGAAACCATGCACTCCCAAGCCAAGACTCCACAGAATAGGTGGTCAAGAGGAAAGGGTCAACACCTGCACCACACCACATGCAACACATAGCCCTCCAGAACACCCACCATTACAGCTCTCACATAAAAACAAACACACACCCACCTTCACGGAGGCTCTCAATAGAAATCTACCCAAACAGCAGAGACCTCCAAGGCAGAAACGCACTCAACCACCACAACACAGCTTAAACCACAAAACACATAGCTCACCGACACAGTGTGTCATTCAACCTAAACCCCTAAGGCAAAACAGCTTGCCCAATACACTAATCATAGATGACTCGATCGTGAGGCACACTGATGTCCCACTCACTAGGTTGAATAAGGAGAAGGTAACAGTCAGCTGTCTATCAGGTGCCAGAATCCAACATATATCTCATGCACTCAGGTCACTCCACAAGAAGTACAAGTATGACTGTGTCACTGTCCATGTAGGTGTGAATGACCTGAGATGCACCTCCCAGGACTACATGAAAAGAGACATGGAGGAGCTTTTGGATTATGTAGTCCAGGCAGGTATGACCCTAGCCCTGAGCAGCATCCTACCATCTCCCAGAATGATACAGTACAAACAGAAAATTATTGACTTCAACAATTGGCTATGTTTCTGGTGTCATTCTAAGGGGATCCAGTATCTGTCTGCTTGGGATAACATGATTGACAGACCTCAGTGCTTTGCTAGAGATGGCCTGCATCTGTCACCCCTGGGTTTCCAGATACAAGCTAAGCCTCTTGCCATTCCTATAGTGCCTTTTTTAGGTGATATTCCAAAGACATAATTACCACCGTAACAGCTATAAATAAATGCAATCTGAGGGTCATGCTGCTCAGTGATAGAAGTCTAAATCTCAAGATGCTCTCGCTCAAAGCACTCCTCAAAATGGAGAACATCGACATTTGTACTGTAACGGAGACCTGGTTTAAAGCTGCAGAAAGCACCCTTGCACTACCAGGCTATAACTCATTCCACACCTTTCGGCCCAGAACATGGACTGCAGCTCCAAAGGCGATGGTGTCTCCATATTCATAAAGGATATGCACACTTCCAGACTAGTAGCCCAGCATAATGCATCTGAGATACTTCATGTACAACTAACATTGGGTAAGATGGCGATTCAGATCATAGCCTGCTATAGGTCCCCAACCATGTCCCAAGACTCTCACTCCACATTCCTAAGCACCCTGGAAACTATTAGGGTCCAACCCAATATTCTCATGCTAGGTTACTTCTACTCCCCCCCCCCCCCCTCAACTGGCAAAACTACTCATGCACCAATACACTGGCCCAACGCTTCCTGGAATTAATCAATTCCAGTGCCCTGGACCACCTCATTCTTACCCCCACTAGAGGAAGCAGTATCCTTGACCTGGTTATTACTATCACGGGCAACCATTGCTCTACACCAGTAGTCTATTCCTCCCTAGTTAGATCCGACCACAAACTAATCTCCATGGAAATCCACATCTCACCCCCCCCCCCCCCCACCGCAAAGGTAACCACCATGAAAAGCTTCTCCAAAGCTGACTTTGGGCTCCTAAAAACAGAGGTGGCTAACTTCACGGCGTATCATCATGGAACTTATAAACAATGACATTGGTAATCTCCAAACTCTGGACCCTACCCAGTTCGGGTTTGTAAAAGACAGATCATGTCTTCTAAACCCTGATAGACTTCTTTGAAGCGTTCACCAAAGCCATAGATGAGGGTAAGGTGGTTCACACAGCCTATCTAGATCTCGCCAAGGCTTTCAACACCATCCTCCACTCTGGAATTATAGACAAACTCACTAAACTAGGTATAAATCCCTATGTCACAAGATGGGTTGCCAACTGGCTCACTGACTGAACCCACACTGTGAAGGTAGCAGACTCTAAATCCAACTTCAGACCAGTGACAAATGGAGTACCACAGGGTTCAGTCCTAGTTCCTCTCCTGTTTGGTATCTACTTCTCTGAAGTACAGGCTAACACAGAGGGTCTTTGGCTAACAAAGTTTGCAGATGACTGCAAACTAGGAGCCATAATCAAAACTCCTAACAATGTGGACATGCTACAAAAGGGACTCACTGAGACAGATGCCTGGTGTCAAAGCCATGGCCTCAAGCTCAATGCCAAAAAGTGCATTGTCATCCCTTTTGGTAATGAACTACCGCATAGGCAGTAGTCTACTTAACACTGACAGTGTGATAAGAGACTTTGGGACACAGGTGGACAGTAGTCTCTCCTTTGATAATCACATCGCCACAGTAGTCAAGAAATCCTTCTACCTGGTACACCTCATCACAAAAGGTTTCTCATCCAGGAAAAAAGAGGTCATTGTTCCCCTCTACTCATCACTCATTAGACCCATTATAGAGTACAACGCCCCTTTTGGTATGTACCTCACAAGACATCTACAACAACTGGAAAAGCCACAGAAATACCTTACAAAGAGGATTACTGGCCTCAAACAGATGCCCTACACAGACCATCTCAAAAAAATTCCAGCTTTATTCTGTTGCATATTGCCTGCTCAGAGGCGATCTCTGCCTAACATACAAAGCTATGTCAAACCCAGAGCTCTGCTGGACATGATCCACATAAAGAAATCCCAATCCCTCCGAGCTACACGATCTAGGGACCTAAACCTTGTTACCACAATAAACAGAACGTGCTGGCGGGATAGATTCCTGTCCCAGAGACTTCCCATACTCTGGAACAAACTACCTATTTATATCAAACAAAGCTCCTCATTAGTACTCTTCAATAAAAATCTTGATGGTTGGATGGAAGATAGAAAATTCACCCCAGGGATCACTTCTGTGGCTCTGCTTGACAGGGACACAGGAAAATAATTTTCTTGGGTGGCAAAAGCCAGGGTACCATTTGGCTAGGCTTATATAGACCCTAGGGCCAATAGCCTAGTACCTACCTATGAACCCTTGTCAATGGGAAATAGATGCATGACTGCTGAATCGTACACCAATGCGCTGTACGAACACGTACATAAATGCATGGAACTAGCCATACCCAACAGAACCAAGACACTCTCCTCCAAATAAGGAAGCCAATCTGGTGGTCCCCCGCCATTAATAAACTCTACAACAGAAGGAAGAAACGGTTGCAGAAAAAGGTGAAGTCCCAAGACTGGAGAAACTCCCTTATTAACCTCAACAAAAAGTTGAGATCCTTCATCAAAACCTCTAAAGCCAGCTATGAAGGCAGAATTACGGCAGACACTAAAAACAACCACAAAGACTTCTATAGTTATATCAGAAATCTCCTTGGCAGTACCCAGGTTTACTCTGAGTTACTGCACAATGGTATCTCCTATACTGAGCCAACAGATATTGCCAACATACTGGCCGACAAATTAATTGCCAACTTTACCCCTCTCTCCCCCCCTAAAGGACCAAAGTATCGGAGGAATGCCAGGCACCCAGCATTACTGCAGCACAGGTTAAAGCTGCATTGTCCAAGGCCAAGAATACAGCTTCCATGGGACCCGACAATATCCCTGGATATGTTCTACATAAACTACAAAGTGAACTGGCACCACAGCTTCCATGTGACCCAACAATATCCCTGGATATGTTCTACATAAACTACAAAGTGAACTGGCACCACATCTGCGTGCCCTGTTCAATCACAGCCTTTAACTCAGGCCTTGTCCCTACTGAATGGCACACTGCTACAGTCGTCCCTCTCCATAAAGGGGGAGTGACTACAGACCCTGGGAATTTTCGCCCCATTAGCCTGATGAATCTGATGTGTAAGGCAATGGAGTGCATCATCATGGACCTAATTAACAAGGATGTAGAAAATCTCCAAACTCTAGGTTCCACACAATTTAGTTTTGTGAAAAGTAGATCATGCCTGCTCAACCTGGTTGACTTCTTTGAGTGAGTCACCAGAGCTGTGGATGATGGCAAGGCAGTTCATACAGCCTACCTTGATCTGGCCAAGGCCTTTGATACCATTCCCCACTCAGGAATTATTGATAAACTCACCAAACTAGGCATCAACCCCTATATCACTAGGTGGGTTGCAAATTGGCTCACAGATAGAACCCACAGTGTGAAAGTAGCGGACTCCAAGTCAGACTGCCGACCAATCACAAATGGAGTCCCACAGGGATTGGTCCTGGGTCCTTTTTTGTTCGGCATCTACTTCTCAGAAGTCCAGGCCAACTTGGAGAGACTCTGGCTGACCAAGTTCATAGACGACTGCAAGCTGGGAGCCATTATTAACTCCCCAAGTGATGTAGACATCCTACAGAAAGGCCTCACTGAGACCAATGACTGGTGTCGAAACCATGGCCTTAAACTTAATGCCAAAAAATGCGTCGTAATCCCCTTTGGTAAAAACTCAGTTCCCACTAATTACCACATTGATGGGAGCCCACTGAACACTGAAGGAGTTATAAAAGATCTGGGGACACAGGTTAACAGCAACCTCTCCTTTGATCACCACATTGCCACTGAGGTCAGAAAGTCCATCTATGTGGCACATCTCATTACCAAGTGTTTTGCATCCAGGAAGAAAGAGGTCATCATATCTCTCTACGCTTCCCTCATTAGGCCAGTCATCAAGTATAATGCCCCATTTGGCATGTAGCTCACTAGACATATGCAACATCTGTAAAGGCCACTGAATTACCTCACAAAGAGGATCCTAGGCCTTAAACACATGTTCTACATGGGCACACTCAAAAAACTGCAGCTATTCTATGTCTCATATCATCTACTAAGAGGTGCTCTGTGCTTGACTTACAAAGCCATGTCTGACCCAGCTCTGTTAGAAATGCTACATCTAAAGAAATCCCAGTCCCTTTGCACCACATGCTCCAGAGACCTCAACCTCATTACTACAGTCAACAGTACATGCTGGAGGGACAGGTTCATAACCCAGAGACTGCCCATGCTCTGGAATAGACTTTTCCCATACATGTCAACAGAGCACCTCACTGGCCCTCTTCAAGAGAAATCTTGAGTGGATGGGGAATAGAAAGTTCACCCCGGGGATCACTCCAGTGGCTCTACTTGATAGAGGCACTGGGAACTAATGTCGGGCAGCACGATGCCAGGGCACTTCTATAGGCTAGTACACAGTTATGAACCTGTATTTATGAGTCTCATTTCACTGAAAGCTAACAATATAAAACCAAAAGTAGATGGGGGGCTAAGCTCCCCACACCACCCTATTTGGGAGGGATGTGCACCCGACAACCCCCCTAACTATGTATATACTAACTCCAGGATCACACTACAGTGGGGAAAAAGGGAATATATGTTTTATTTGCCCAATAGTGTTTAACATTCAGTGAAATGTGATTAAGTGAAATGAGTTTTCAGTGATTTGAGCTTTCAGCGATTTGATGCAAGTGTTTTAAAATTCTAATTTAAAAGTGTGTGTGTGTGTGTGTGTGTGTGTGTGTGTGTGTGTGTGTGTGTATGCACATCCTCTACAGCTTCCCCTCTCTGAATCTAACATAATATAACATCAAAACCTTGAATGTATGTAATGTAAATATTGTACATAGCTTTGTAACTCTACTGTCTCTCCCTATCTGGACATTTTCTCTTTCCT
The DNA here is from genome assembly GCF_019279795.1 of Protopterus annectens. Taxonomy (NCBI): domain Eukaryota; kingdom Metazoa; phylum Chordata; order Ceratodontiformes; family Protopteridae; genus Protopterus; species Protopterus annectens. Next base: position 477,308,856 of record NC_056748.1, read on the forward strand.
TTCTACCTACATATAAGATTGATGCTAAGAGATGCTGCTAACTAGCTACAATAATCATCTGTTACATGTGTGTACTCCACTTTTGCTGCTAAACAACTGCCTCTCTCTACTTACACCAGATTCTTTTTCTACTAAACAACCACCTCCTTCTCTACTACTCAACTGCCCCTCTCTTCTTTCATCAGAATCTTGAATGTATACATAGTACACATTGCTCTTTCCTCCTTTATTTCTTCCACATTCTCAAAACCTATACTTCTATCTTTCAAATATTCAGTCTTTGCAACTACTAACAGAAGATTTACAATTTCATAGTTTTTTAGTATTTTGTTCAGATTATTCTGCTGCCTCAATTCAACTTTATGCTGTGCAAATGGGTCTCTAATCAACTACATATATGTCATGAAGAGTATTCATTTTTTTCAATTGTAATCTATATCTCAGTATATAATTCTACGTTTGTTTTGAATAATCATATGTTTGATTTACTTGTATGTAATATGGAGCTTTTCTCCCCGGGCCTCCACTGAAAACGGTCTCCTTGAGCCCAGTGGACCTCCCCTGTTAACAAACTGGAAATAAATAAATAAATGTATGTGTGTGTGTGTGTGTGTGTGTATATATATATATATATATATATATATTATATATGTAATCTATGTACACATATATATATATATATATATATATACACACACACACACACACACACACACACACACACACACACACACACACACATGCATTGTCTTTGACAGAGAGCAGGAGTTTCCTTTGTGTTTTCTCCAAACACTTTTAATAATGTAAAAGGTTACTCTCAAAACCTGGCAGGTCTTTTCAGATCTCATTTCTTCTCTTCCATTAGTTGACATGCTGAGTCATACTGAGTCTTCTTACTTAGGACTGGAGCTTCCTACTTCATCCTGCTCTGGGTTTGTTGAACCTGCATATTTTACTGTTGATAAACAAGCAGTAGTCTGTTACAGAGTGTCCTGTAAAGTTCCCACAGGTTTTTAGCGTTCATCTAAGCTATATGCTATGAACCTAATCTTACAAGTTAGTAGAAGTGCATGCCTTTAAATGGAATTGCTTTTTTCTTTTCATTACAGATGAGGTTTGTAGCTCTGATTTTAAGGTTATATTTGCTCTAAACTAAATTTTGACTCTTGCATATCTGGATTAAAATGCTCCACATCTTAGGTTAAGCTTGTGTTTGATATTTTGGTGAATCAAAGGACACTGTTTTTGAAAGTTATCTTTCCTCCACTAAACCTGCATTTTTCTGTGAAACACTCATTTTCTTGGAAGATTATTTTTATGGTTTCCATTTTCCTCTACTGAGGGAATGTTTAGATTGTCTTATGTTCTCATAGCATTAAGATGGTGCTTGACTGGAGCAGCAGTTTAAAAAAAAACAAGGCTGTTTTATTATTTTTGCTAAAGATAGGGCAAACAAGTAAATAGATTCTTAACTGGAGTATCTCTCATTTGCCTGCAGATTATAGTCAGCTGTGTTTTGAGTTGACTAGCAAGTACTTTTATTTATTTTTTACTTGTTTATGAATTTCTTTGCTTATTTTCCAGACTGTAAACACCATCTGTGTGAGCCAGACATGAAGCTTGTTTGGCCAAGCACTAAACTACTTCAGGCATCTGCCAGTGCTTCCCACAGGGCATATCACAAAGTCACATACACGGTCTTACCATTATTGTTGGAAGAATACAGCAAACGCACACAGGTAGGCACCAGATTTCTTTGTGAAGTTAGTATGTATGCAAGTTCTCCTGACTGACAAGAACTGACTACAAACGTTAAAACCTGCATAATTTTTAATGGATTTTTGACTGTGTAGCTGAGGTAATTTGTTTTTTCCATTTAATCATCTGAGTCCTCTTGTTAACCTTTTACCATTCTTTTGTTTTCACTAGATTTTTTTGTAAATAACATGAATTTTACTGTAGGATATTGCCTACAAACTTAAGGGTGTGCCACAGTTGGACTTCCAAGATGACAGCTGAATGAGTAACCTGTTGGTCAAGACTCTCCTAGTGTGAAAACCAAAAAATTGTTGCAGCACAGCCTGGATTGCCA